>NC_090647.1:423308753-423608753 GCF_040937935.1 Hyperolius riggenbachi | reverse complement strand
GACGGCCTTTTCTGAAGTCAATGATCAGTTCTGCGGTTTTGGCTGTGTTCAGTACAAGCTTGTTTGTCTTGCACCAGTTGCAGATATTCGTAATCTGTTGGCGATAGGCTCGTTCATCGCTCTCATCTATAAGACCAAGGATGGTGGTGTCATCTGCAAACTTGATGACCTGGACCGAGTTGCTTGTTGAGGTGCAGAAGTTAGTGTACAGCGAGAACAGCAGGGCCGCACAACACAGAACATGAGTGATCCCACCCCCTTTTTCCCCCACCAATAGAGCTCTCTGTTGGTGGGGTCTGATCGCCCCCCAGTTGTTTGTTTGTTTTTTTAATCAATATTTATGTTTGTTCTTTTTTAATATTTTTTTACTATTTATGTATTTTTTTTTTAGAAAACCCCTCCCTCCCCCCAGCCGGCCAATCAGGCAACTGGGACGGTCCTCGGTGATGCTAGCCTGCTCCGTGACGTCTGCCCACCTTGCCCGCCACTGTGGGTGGGCGGGGCTTGGCGGACGTGTCGGTAGGTGTGCTTGGCTATCCCTCCATGGTGTCTGCCCACCCCGCCCCCTTGCTCACCCATCGGGCGTTGGTGGGGGCGGGGGCAGGCGCGGCCGATGCACCACGTGACCCCGGCCCACATTGGAAATATAACCTGGGGGAAGACAGGAAGTGTAGCTCACCTCCAGAGGACCGGCGAAACCGGTCCAGGACGCCAGAGCTGCGTCCCGACCCCCTCTCCCTTGCCTGCCCGGGGCTCTGGCCGACATGCCTACCACTCCTTGAGCACACAGGCCCATCTTGGAGCAGCATATGACAGCACCCAGCAGCACCGGCATAAGCGGGACACATAAGAAGCCATCAGGCATACTGATAATTTTGCTTCCTGGCTAAGCACTTGGCTGGAAGCAGACAGCTACCACACTGCATGCTATATGGATATTGCTATTTGGGATTGTGTGGCTATCAACATGAGATATGTGCAATTGCTGCCTACTAACCACACTGGCTATTAACTATGCATTCATGCTGGAATCATTGTGCTATTTTCCTTGCTGGATCTGCTTATTGCCACATATGCTTTGATAAGTTGGTGTCATCTAGTGGACCTGTGCTGGAGTTGCTCACTTGAACTTTCCATATATCCACTATGTACGTTATATAGTGGGCCTGGTGCATTACACTATGCCGATTCAGATCTATTGGCTGGGTGACTAAGTATCTTTATGATTGAATTGGCCACTTTCTGCTATTTGCATGGATATACTGCGACATGAACTAATCCATACATCACTTGGAACTGTTTCTATAACGGATTATGTGTTATGAAAAATGCCCATTATAAGCCGGCCGGCTTTAACTCTGTTTATGAGGCTTCTGAGTTTTATGGACTGCAGCTTGAAGGGGTGAAGCATACAAATGTGCTTCACTGCCCAGCAATATATTCAATAGCGACTGCAGGGTCACATTACCAGATCTGTATCATCTTACGTGTGAGTGTCAGGCAGGGTAGTTGGTTGTGGAAGGTTGGGACCTATAGGGGAGGCGGGTGGGGGAGTAGGGGGTTGTGGGACAGTTCATTTTTTACTGTAAAGTTTTTTAATATTGACAAATTTGAGATTATTAATAAAGAGTTTATTTTTAAATTCTATACTGATTTCATATCCATCTCATCGTGTCTCATCTGATCGCCCCCAGTTGTTTGTTTTTTTAATCGATATTTATGTTCGTTCTTTAATATTTTTTACTATTTATGTCTTTTTTTTTTTAGAAAACCCCTCCCTCCCCCCAGCTGGCCAATCAGGCGATCGGCTGTCATAGGCTTCTGCCTATGAGAGCCGATCACTCTCTTGTCCCCGATCGCAGCGCTGCACTGTGTAAATAGACGGCGATTACACCGTTTAACAGTCTCCCGAGCGGCAATAGCCGCTTGGAGACTGAAGAGGGGGTGGAGCTCTGCCCCCAGAGAAGGAGATGCGCACGCACCCTGCACATGATCTCCTTCAGTAGCGGGCTCCAGGACCTGACGCCAATTGGCGTTAGTCAGTCCTGGGGCTGCCGCTGTGGCCACACCCATTGGTGTGGAGCGGTCTTAGAGTAATTAATCTGCCTGCTCTTATATCTGGGCAGGACAGCTCCTCTTATGGCACCACCTACTTCCTCATTAACATTAGGAAGTGACTCTAAAAACCTATACCTAATATAATCCAAATGGTGGTGCAATCGCATCCCCATCAAGATATTTGTAAGTGTGCCACAGCCTTTAGGTGACACATCCACTGGCACTTGAATCCTATGGGTGATTCAAACCACAACCACTGCCCCTGTAATGTCTGGCTGGAATGAAAGCAGCTACTGCTGCCACTTCCACTCAGCCCTGATCAACATATATAGAGGAGGGAGCTTATTGCATAACCATGTTGTATCAGTGTGATGCGCATCACGCCACACAGATGCTGAAATATGCTGAACAATGACTAGCGTGTAACGCAAGAAGGAGGAAACCTATGCAGCAACTTCATACCCGCACCACCTACAGGCCAAATGGGGGAAGTACAGCCAAGGCACAAAACCGATACAGACTACCAACCACAACAACATTAAAATAAACTTTCAATAAGGTTGGCTACAATATTGATAAGTCTCAAGATAAGAGTAGTGAGAAAATGGATCTCAAAATTGCATTAGAAGCCAGCGAGATAAACTCGTGGCTGTCATTTGGCCCATCATCACTGATCCTAGTAAAGGCACATATTACTCCTAATTTGAACTCCTAATTCCATAACATTTTAATGAATCAAAAATGCACCAAAATGTCAAGCGATGAGAGATAGAAATAGGAGACAGAAAACGAAGGGTCAGCAGGGGGTATCGCACTAGAGGAGAGTAAAGAACATGAAACCCATCTCTAAACCCTACCGAGATCATCTGACTGACCCCTCAAGACCTCTCAAGGAAGATAATGGGTAAAGAGAGGGAGACACAGCAATGAGTTAAGAATCATAAATTTCAACGGGTTATAAGACCCACATTGGAGCCAATACACCAGCTTGATGGATGCATGGAATATGGAATGGGTGGAATATGTAGAAAAAAAAATTCAAAAAAATATACCATTGCCAAAAATATACTACAAAAATTCTTGTAATAAAAATACACAGAACTCCACCCTGTCGTTGAACCCCAGCTGTAATTCATCTCCATATGAACAAAACTATTTCCTACTTTTAAATAATCACACTGAAGGCAGGTTCCACATTGTTAGTTACCAATTACTCTAGATCTATTAAGCCAAGTACGAGTCTCTGGAGTCTTAAACTCACTCCTTAACCAATGTGTCCTTCAGATTCTTGGACCTCCAAAATGAGATGCAAGGTTGGTCTTTACATTTCGTTTTTAACAGTGGGTCAGATTGTAAAAGTCCCCAATTGCACTTAATTGTACCAGCAATCACTTCCACAATTGGGGAGTGTATAAAGTGCATAAAGAACCCTCCTCTTTTGTTAACTTTAGGAACCAATAGTTCATTCCTGTCCCTATGATCAACCCTCTCCATGGCCGAATTCTAAACTTCCTTTTCAGAGCCACGTCTGCTAAATCTTTCCTTCACCTCTGGCATCTGTTTCACCTGCACAATTTCCAAATTTTAAATTCTTACCATCTGACTATAGGGTAGGCTATCCTTCAATCTCTTAGTATGATAACTATCAGCATGTAATACCACATCTGATGCCCTATTTTTCCTATAAGTTTCAGTGGTTACTATTATTTTTAACCTTAATCAAGAAGTCCAAAAATTCCAACAAATGTCCACCCCACTTGGATGTCAAGTGGAAATTAATATGGTTCTTGTTGAGTGACGCCACCCACTATATATGCATAATTAATGCTTTTATGGTTTGGCATTTGCATTTAATCCTATGTAGGCATAGTGAATGTTTTTAAGGGTGACTTGCATTTAAATGGTTCATTGATAAGCAACATTTAATCATGAAAGCATATCACCAGATATGGACAATGGCATGCTAGAAATTCTGACCTACGCTCAAATTTAATCTGAATCAGTAGGGAATGGAGTGGATAGACCCAATTTCAAGCTGCATACAATTTGTATACAATGTGCATGCAAGCTGAATTCATTGCATTGCATATCATCTCAACATAGAATATAGATACTACATTTCAACATAATTTCTGTGGTACAGCAGGTCATACATTCAAAGCCTCTGTTCAATCACTTTAATTTTATTCTCACTGCTGGCTGGGCCAGATTTCTGCAAAGGTCACATAGGTTCAGGCCTTGGGTAGAAGGTGTCCGTACCATAGCCTAAGGGCAATTTAGGGAGGAACCAATTACCTAGTAATGTAAGAGGAAACCCACGCAAAGAGGGCATACACAATCCAAGCAGATATTGTCCTGCCCCAGCTTTAAATCAGAGACCCTAGTGATGCAAGTTAAGGGTTCTGCACTACACCACCATGCCATCCTACTGCCACACCAAATACTATATTGCATTTCCACCACCCATGACTGCACCACTATTATCCATTAGGTATGAGTGCAAATGCATGAAAATCACGCAGGCCAGCCATTGAAATTCTGAGAAAATGAATCCCATTAGTGGAAAAACAGTACTGCGATTTATATGCAATTTATATTACAATGCAGTTGCGATTAGTAATAACGGGTGTGATCTGATTTTTGGATCAGATTGCACCCAGTGGAAAAGAGCCCTAAAACATAGAAATCTGAAAACATAGAAGGTCAAGATGGAGAAAACTTTAGTATTGATCACATTCTGGTGAGTTGGATGCTGTTAATATTTGCAACAAAAACCAACATCCTCAGGAAAAGTTTATAGCATGGTTCACCTTGAGTTCTGTTTTAGCTCTTTATAGAGTTTAATCATTTCTTAATGTGAATAAAATATGCAATGAAATAAAAAACTACTTTCCCTAAGTCAGATTTTTGAAATATTACAAACAATGCCAACACGTCCCAGGAAACCAAAAACATTATAAAGTCCAGGTCACTTATTTATTTGCTCCACATTAAAGAAAAATGGGGAAACCTTTTTCTGACCACATATAAAAGGAGAATTTTAGAGTGATTTGATTCTTTTATCTTTGAAGTTTTCAGACATAATACAATTTCAAACCACCGTCACTGTCACTATCCTAAGAACATAAATATAACACAAATAACAAAGCTCTAAAGAATGTTGAAAACAATTCAAAAATAGTTTTAAGATTAGCAGTGATGGTGGTTTTAGCTTTTCTTTACGTCAAAATAACGGCAGAATAGGCAGTAAAAGCAGAAGAATACTTAGTGATACCAAATTTTATGTAGACAAAATCCTGAAAAAGATCCATCTTTTTTACAAGTGAAGTTTAACAAATTACAGTATAAGCTATGGATACAGAAAATGAAATTTATGCAATGATGAAAAATAATGACTCTTAATTAAATAATCAGTCACTGTGCACACTTTTATTATCCACCAAAAATACATAATATTCTGTTGATCCACCAGGTAGACCCATCAATGCGTACATTAAGTCTTTAAAATCCAATCTCTCTCAACTGAAAAACTGTTCCAACTCCAAAATATGGAAAAGCATTGCTTTTATGCTCCTGAGATTTCACACTACTTGTACAATTACTACAAGACTTCATGTGGAACTCCCGTTATACATGAATAATCTTAAATGTCTCTGATCTTTACTCTAATATCACACATGATATTGGTTTATGTTGAATTAATAAATACCTGGAGAATGATACTACTATGCCACTACAAAATAAACTTTTTCTCATTACATTCATTTTAACGACTTAAGGACCTCAGTGTTAAAGCCCCCTAATGCCCAGGCCATTTTTACTAAATGGGCCACTGCAGCTTTAAGGCCTAGCTGCAGGGACGCACTTGTCAGCACACAATTGATCCCCACCCCCCTCCTTTTTCTCTCCACCAACAGAGCTTGCTGTTGGAGGGGTCTGGTCGCTCCCCTGTGTTTATTTTTTTTGTTTGTTAATATACAGTATATATTATTTTTTTTATAAATTTCATATTTTTTTCAATTATTTTTCCCTCCCACCCTCCCCCAGTCAGCCTATCACAGTGGATTGCTTCTGTGTCTGCCTTAGATTGCAGCGCTGTACATAGTTATTAGACTGCTGTTTCGTCTTTTAACAGTCTCCGAGTGGCAACTGGGAGACTGAAGGCGGAGCGGAGAGCGGAGATGCATGTTAGCATGCGCCCCCTCCTGCAAGCCCCATAGGAAGCCATTCACGCCAATCCTGGAGTGGTCCTTGGGCTGCCACCGTGTTCATGCAAATTGGTGTGAAGCGGTCGGCAAGAGGTTAAAGCATGCCCCCCCCCCTCTCCCTTGGTACAGGAAAGATGTATGCCTGCAGATATATGGCACTGGAATAGGTATGGCTTTCTCTCAGTTATATGTAAATTGAGTAACAGGCCTCAAGAAGAAAAATCAATTTGGAAAACAATGCCTTTAACTCAGATAATGGTAGTCTTGAGAATAAATATTTTGATGATTGGTGACACCATTGATGATCCAAACATAAAAAAAGACCTTGTTTTAACATTAAAGTGGAATATAACCCTGCATTTCAACTTTGCTCTAAAACATTATTTACAGTATATTATATGCAAAAAGCATTTTTTTTTCTTTACTAGACCAGCATTGGAAAGGTTACACAGGGCTTTAAAGTTCCTGGAGATTTCTGCAGACGCATCCGAAGCTGAAATAGATACATTTTGTTTACATAAATGTATCTAAGTGTTGAATGTGACTCATATCTCTGACTGAGAAGGAGCTTGGAGGACAGCCAAAGAGTGTGTAACATTTATCAATAGATACATATAACTAAATAGAATGTAACAATCTGAACTTCTGTATATCTCTCCACGGAACTTTAAACCTCTGTGATTAACCCTTCCAATGCTGGTCTAGTAAAAAAAATGCTTTTTGCATATAATATGCTGTAAATAATATTTTAGAGCAAAGTTGAAATGCAGGGTTATATTCCGCTTTAAAGGTTTTTTTTCCACAATAAGTTTTTTATTGAGTTTTATCGATGGAAATACAAACATTAATTAAATGATAATTCCACTATTCCAGTTATCAATAAAACGGTAAACAAGGAAAATGAAATAAGATCTGTTACAGTAAGCTAGCTATATAGATGTGGAACAAACTATCTATTCAATTGGATAGCAATAAAACATGTCCCTAGCTGTTACTGAGGAATCTCCAATTTTCCTGGCCACTTGAGCTGGAGGCTCGACAGTACACTAGTAGTAGTAGTAGACTGGTGTGCGCTAACTGGCCAGAGAACACTCACATTTGTGATTTTTTGAAACCTTTTATTTAGAACAAATTATGGTTAGGTGTTGCTATTAACTTACTGTTGTATAGTGTATTAACTGGTATAAGGTGATCAAACTGAAAACTAGTAATACTTATAAAATGAAAGTAGGGTAATAGACTAAAAGAAAATAGCTTGTTGAAGGGAGTGTAGAATATTGAGATGATTTTAAGTATCCTAACAAATAGTAAAATGATCAGTTCCTTGATCTTATAACAGCTTGGGTTTTTGCCAGTTGTCATGCCAGGGTATTTAATAGGTGGACTACACTCACCTAAAAGATTATTAGGAACACCTGTTCAATTTCTCATTAATGCAATTATCTAATCAACCAATCACATGGCAGTTGCTTCAATGCATTTAGGGGTGTGGTCCTGGTCAAGACAATATCCTGAACTCCAAACTAAATGTCAGAATGGGAAAGAAAGGTGATTTAAGAAATTTTGAGTGTGGCATGGTTGTTGGTGCCAGATGGGCCAGTCTGAGTATTTCACAATCTGCTCAGTTACTGGGGTTTTCACGCACAACCATTTCTAGGGTTTACAAAGAATGGTGTGAAATGGGAAAAAATCCAGTATGCGGCAGTTCTGAGGGTAAAAATGCCTTGTTGATGCAAGAGGTCAGAGAAGAATGGGCCGATTCAAGCTGATAGAAGAGCAACGTTGACTGAAATAACCACACATTACAACCGAGGTATGCAGCAAAGCATTTGTGAAGCCAAAACACGCACAACCTTGAGGCGGATGGGATACAACAGCAGAAGACCCCACCGGGTACCACTCATCTCCACTACAAATAGGAAAAAGAGGCTACAATTTGCACAAGCTCACCAAAATTGGACATTTGAAGACTGCAAAAATGTTACCTGGTCTGATGAGTCTCAATTGAGTCAGAGTTTGACATAAACAGAATGAGAACATGGATCCATCATGCCTTGTTAGCACTGTGCAGGCTGGTGGAGGTGGTGTAATGGTGTGGGGGTGTTTTCATGGCACACTTTAGGCCACCTAGCACCAATTGGGCATTGTTTATGTTCCACGGGCTACCTGAGCATTGTTTCTGACCATATCCATCCCTTCATGACCACCATGTACCTATCCTCTATTGGCTACTTCCAGCAGGATAATGCACCATGTTACAAAGCTCAAATCATTTCAAATTGGTTTCTTGAACGTGACATTGAGTTCGCTGTACTAAAATGGCCCCCACAGTCACCAGATCTTAACCCAATAGAGCATCTTTGGGATGTGATGGATGTGATGGCCTGGATATGCATCCCCCAAATCTCCATCAACTGCAAGATGCTATCCTATCAATATGGGTCAACATTTCTAAAGAATGCTTTCAGCATCTTGTTGAATCAATGCCATTATTGCCATGTAGAATTAAGGCAGTTCTGAAGGCGAAAGGGGGTCAAACACCATATTAGTATGGTGTTCCTAATAGTCCTTTAGGTGAGTGTATATTTCCCTTGGTTTGTCTGGGAGTGTAACCAAGTTCGCCATCTAGTTTGTTTAAGATTTTGCAGGAAGCTAGGTCTTTACATTGTTCCTAGCCTAGCTCCAACTTTGGAAGGTTAGTTAGAGTTGATATTAACGACCAGTCTAAAGCCCATAATTGAGTTATGTGGGACAAGTTTGGCTGGGATTGATTTTTCTATTGTGAAATTTTGTTGAATGAGGAATTTGAGGTGAGTGAATGAAGGAATATCCCTAGATCTCCAATATGACACAATAAGATATCTGGCTGAGCATAAAATATGGGTAATGGTTATTTTTCTATTCCTATGTGGAGAAAGACTAATTTTAGATTAGTGAGGGAGGGTAGACCTGAGTATTTTTGAATTACCAGTAGTAGGGACACCAGGTCCCAAAACTTCTCAACAGACGATATAGCCAAAGGATGTCTATTAGGGAACCATTATGGAACCATTATGGAAATAATGTCTCCAACAAAGAGGAGAGGCTTTCTAAAAGAAAGAGGCTAATCTGAATGGGGTAATGTACCACTCCATCAATATCTTTTGCCATGTCTCTTGGTGGGTGATACAGCGTGAGAATTTTAAGATGTCAAAGGCCTTCTCTGCATCCAGGGCTAAGAGCCAACAAATGACTAAGAGTCAGCTCAGCATGTCTGATAAGATTGATAATTCTTCTCGTAGCTTACATTTTGCCAGAATGGATATAATGGTTATAATGGTTACAGAGCACTGTTAGGTGTGGGGTAAGTACTAAAATATTAATTGGTAAAAACATGTGGTCCTGGAGCTATATTTGGTTTCAGGGTCTTTAAATTTTGAGCAATCTCATCTGGGGATATAGGAGTGTCTAAAAAATCTAGTTGTGAGAGCGACGGTAGAGAGATCGAGCTCAATAATTGATTTATTTTCATATCAGACAGTTGTGGTTTATTAGGGTTGTTTTAAGTTAGGGTTTGCTTTAAGTTAAACAAATTACACTAGAAATCGCCTACAGGCGTCAGAGATGTCTTTAGGGTTCATGAGAGATTTTCTGGAAGAAGGATGGGTAAGGTGAGAAATGTTACTTAGTTTGTTTCCTTTTTAGTTGTTTGGCTAATAGGGAGCTAGCCTTGCTGCTTCGTGAATAGAATAATTTCCTGTACTGTAGTAACAATGCATAATAATTTAGTAGAACTGTGCATAACTCTTGTCTGTTAGAGAAAAGCTCTGAAGATAAAGAGAGTGTGGGAGGACAGTTTATGGGCTAATTATTTCAAAATAAGATTTTTGTAGAGCGAGATTTTTTTGTGTTTAGCATCCTGTTGAATGCAAATACCCCTCATGTGCGTTTTATGGGCAAACCAGGTAGCTGCCACCCAATCCCCAGGAGAATTGTATAAAAAAATAAAGTAAAATTCAATTTTCTTTAAAGAGAACCCAAGGTGGGGTTCTGACAATGCTGCCTATACAGCCCCACCTCTGTTGCTATACAATTCCCCCCTAAGTTCCCCCTGTGCTCTGCTGGCCCTCATAAATCACAGCCATGCTGTCGACATGCAGCGGGCTGTTTTTACATCTGGAGCTGTCACTCTCGCTGCTCCCCCTGCCTCCTGCATAGCTACGGTCCCCACCCGCGTCCCTTCCCTCCAATCAGCGGGCGGGGACCGGAGCTACGCAGGAGGCGGGGGGAGCAGCAGACTGACACTACATAGGTAAAAACAGCCCGCTGCGACATGCTGCGTGTTGACAGCACGGCTGTGATTTATGGGGGACAGCAGAGCGCAGGGGGAACTTAGGGGGAACTGTATAGCAACAGAGGCTGGACTGTATAAGCAGACCCAGCCTCTGTGTGCAGATAGCATTGTCAGAACCCCACCTCGGGTTCTGTTTAAAGAGACTGAAGTTTCATAAAACTCAGGTTTATATTTTTAAAATCTCTTTATTATCATTGCCCTAACTAAAACACTGCAACCCCGCAACTGAACACTAACTAAATCACCCCAAACTCCCCAGCAAAAATCCACGACTGCAGCTGCAGCTCTGCCTCCATGCGCATTAATCCATGCGTATCTCTGCCTCTCCCCTGCCCCTCTCAGTGAAAGAAGACTTTGCCTCTTCACAGAAGCACTCCCAGCAATGTGCCCTGGAGAGTTTGGGGGGATTTAGTTAGTGTGCAGCAATGGGGATGCGGCGTTTTAGTTAGGGCAATGATGATAAAGAGATTTTTAAAATAAAAACCTGAATTTTATGAGACTTCAGAGTCTCTTTAAGTTCAGATTTAGCTGTTTCATCAGTAAACAGACAGGAAGGAGTTATTGAACCTCCAAGAAGTCTTTTTGGAATATGGTGTCGAGGAGTGGATTTCTAGAGTTATTAATGCATGGGTCCGGCCATGTAATGCTGTTAATTACCAATTTGGTTACATTTTGCAAAGACCATCCATCAACAAGGAAAACTCTAACCTAAAATATGATTTATGCACTCTGAAGTAAAAAAGTCTTTGTTCTGAGCCGTGAAGTATTCCCCAGGTATCATACGTTTTCTTTGTAAAATAGGTTTCCACCTGCTGTTGGGGAGTTTGCTCCTTTCTTTGCAGAGCCAAACTCCGGTTTCATTAACCACTTGCCGACCGCCCACTGCACATTGGCGGCGGCAAAGTGGCAGCCCCAGGACCACTTAAAGCAGATTGGCGTCGGGTCCTGGGTCACTGTGTTGCATGGGATCCTCCGGCATCCGCCGGCAATAGGCTCCGCCCACCCGTGACGACAACTCGCCGGCCGTTCGGAAGTGCCGGCGGGTTGTTAACCCCATGATCGCCGCCATACAAGCGTATAATATGCTTTGTAATGTATACAAAGCGTATTATACAGGCTGCCTCCTGCCCTGGTGGTCCCAGTGTCCGAGGGACCACCAGGGCAGGCTGCAGCCACCCTAGTCTGCACCCAAACACACTGATCTCCCCCCCCTGCCCCTGATCACCCACAGCACCCCTCAGACCCCCCCTGCCCACCCCCCAGACCACTGTTTGCACCCAATCACCCCTCTAATCACCCATCAATCACTCCCTGTCACTATCTGTCAACGCTTTTTTTTTAGTCCCTAAACTGCCCCCTGGGGACTCCTGATCACCCCCCACCCCTCAGGTTCTCACGAGACCCCCCCCCAGACCTTTCCCCCTGTGTACTGTATGCATCTATCCCCCCTGATCACCTGTCAATCACCTGTCAATCACCCATCAATCACCCTCCGTCACTGCCACCCATCAATCAGCCCCTAACCTGCCCCTTGCGGGCAATCTGATCACCCACACCATCAGATCGCCTCCAGACCCGGTGTCAGATCACCTCCCAAGTGCATTGTTTACATCTGTTCTCTCCTGATGATGTGGGTGGGTGATCCGCAAGGGGCAGGTTAGGGGCTGATTGATGGGTGGCAGTGACAGGGCGTGATTGATGGGTGATTGACAGGTGATTGGCAGGTGATCAGTGGGTTATTACAGGGAAGAACAGATGTAAATAATGCACTGGCGAATTGATAAGGGGGGGGTCTGAGAGCAATCTGAGCATGTGGGCGGGTGATTGGGTGCCCGTAAGGGGCAGATTATGGTATAATCTGATGGGTAACAGTGACAGGTGGTGATAGGGGGTGATTAATGGGTAATTAGTGGGTGTTTTGAGGAGAGAACAGATGTAAACAGTGCACTTGGGAGGTGACAAAAAATAAAATCTTCTATGAACTCACCATACACCTAACGGAATACCTTGGGGTGTCTTCTTTCTAAAATGGGGTCACTTGTGGGGCTCCTATACAGCCCTGGCATTTTAGGGGCCCTAAATCGTGAGGAGTAGTCTAGAAAACAAATGCCTCAAAATGACCTGTGAATAGGACGTTGGGAGCCTTAGCGCACTTAGGCTGCAAAAAAGTGTCACACATGCCGTATCGCCGTACTCAGGAGAAGTAGTATAATGTGTTTTGGGGTGTATTTTTAAACATACCCATGCTGGGTGGGAGAAATCTCTCTGTAAATGGACAATTGTGTGTAAAAAAAAATCTAAAAATTGTCATTTACAGAGATATTTCTCCCACCCAGCATGGGTATATGTAAAAATACACCACAAAACACATTATAATACTTCTTCTGAGCACGGCAGTACCACATGTGTGGCACTTTTTTGCAGCCTAACTGCGCTAAGGGGCCCAAAGTCCAATGAGTACCTTTAGGATTTCACAGGTCATTTTGAGACATTTGGGTTCAAGACTACTCCTCACGGTTTAGGGCCCCTAAAATGCCAAGGCAGTATAGGAACCCCACAAGTGACCCCATTTTAGAAAGAAGACACCCCAAGGTATTCTGTTAGGTGTATGACGAGTTCATAGAAGATTTTATTCCTTGTCACAAGTTAGCGGAAATTGATTTGTATTGTTTTTTTTTTCACAAAGTGTCAATTTCCGCTAACTTGTGACAAAATAAATTCTATGAACTCACCATACTCCTAACAGAATACCTTGGGGTGTCTTCTTTCTAAAATGGGGTCACTTGTGGGGTTCCTATACTGCCCTGGCATTTTAGGGGCCCTAAACCGTAAGGAGTAGTCTTGAAACCAAATGTCGCAAAATGACCTGTGAAATCCTAAAGGTACTCATTGGACTTTGGGACCCTTAGCGCAGTTAGGGTGCAAAAAAGTACCACATATGTGGTATCGCTGTACTCCGGAGAAGTAGTATAATGTGTTTTGGGGTGTATTTTTACATATACCCATGCTGAGTGGGAGAAATATCTCTGTAAATGGACAATTGTGTGTAAAAAAAAAAATCAAAAAATTGTCATTTACAGAGATATTTCTCCCACCCAGCATGGGTATGTGTAAAAATACACCCCAAAACACATTATACTACTTCTCCGGAGTACGGCAATTCCACATGTGTGGCACTTTTTTGCAGCCTAACTGCGCTAAGGGGCCCAAAAGTCCAATGAGCACCTTTAGGCTTTACAGGGGTGCTTACAATATAGCACCCCTCAAAATGCCAGGACAGTAAACACACCCCACAAATGACCTCATTTTGGAAAGTAGACACTTCAAGGTATTCAGAGAGGAGCATAGTGAGTCCGTGGCAGATTTCATTTTTTTTTTTGGCGCAAGTTAGAAGAAATGGAAACCTTTTTTTTTCTTTTTTTTGTCACAAAGTGTCATTTTCCGCTAACTTGTGACAAAAAATAAAATCTTCTATGAACTCACCATGCCTCAAAGTGAATACTTTGGGATACAGTCCTCACAAAGAGCAGGTAAAGAGCAATGTAAACAGAGCAATATCCTCTTCTAACACGGAGGCCAAACAGTCCACTTCAGTGAGATGACCACCCCAAGCAGTGGCCACTCACTGTTAAAATATGACCCTCTGTCAGATGTGTCTTCAGCGCTTATGGGGTCATCTGGCTACCCCCTGCCATATAAGGATATCTCCTCATCTGCTTCCAAGCTGCTGTTGCTAGTTCAAATCACCTCAAATAAGACATATCAAAGCTTCCATAGCGTAAAATTGTAAAATCATTTTAATTATAAAAGAAATGCACACTTACAAACAAGGCCGTGGGTATGCACACAGAGTTTTTATGGGCTCTACCCCAAACGTTGGCCACCAGGTCGGCTGCGTTGCGCTTTTTCGTGTGCCTCCCTATATGCGTCCACGTCTATCAACGCGGTTGCTGATACAGGCCGTGTGCGCTTCACTAGTTTGTCGTTTAAAGTGACTCTTCAGAAGCATGCGCGGCCATCTACAAGCTAAAATGTATACCCTTTGCAGTAAAATTCCCCTCCTGCGATCCCCCTCCCTAACCCAGAAGTCATCAGTGTGGTGACCTCTCCATTCATTGGCTGCCGTTCGCTACCCAGAAGTGACTTAACAGCTCCATAGCAAACAAATGCCGCTCCAGAGATCCTCCCATTACAAGCGCGGTCCCTCCCCCTTGCCAATGGGCTTTGGTCTTACCTTCTCCCTGAGGCAGCGCGCACGCCCACTTCACACTGTTAGCCTTCCGTGTGAGTCTCGTGGTTGCCAAGCAACCACTCTACAACAGGCTACAGTACCATTACTATGTGTTGTCCTACAAATAGCCTATCCCCATTATGTAAGTACAAGACCCCTATAGCGTAGCCTTTCCAGCTGCCTATCTGGGTGCCAACCTGTGCATAGCCCTCACATTTCATACACATTTAAAATTCAATATTCCCTTAATCACTGACTGCTGTTCTTTACAGATTCTCCTCTATGTGGGAGTATTTAACTAAGTGGCTAAGATACATCCTAGATCTGAATAAATGAAATATTCTTATTGAATACTTCATTCTTTACATAGTTGAATGTACTGACAACAAAATCACACAAAAAATATTAATGGAAATCAAATTTATCAACCCATGGAGGTCTGGATTTGGAGTCACACTCAAAATTAAAGTGGAAAAAAACACTACAGGCTGATTCAAAGTTGGATCAGTCAAGATAAGGCTCAGTAGTGTGAGTGGCCCCCACGTGCCTATATGACCTCTCTACAATGCCGGGGCATGTTATTGATGAGTTGGTGGATGGTCTTCTAAAGGAATCTTCTACCAGAGCTGAACTAAAGCATCCACCAACTCCTCGACAGTCTGTGGTGCAACGTGGTGTTGGTCAATGGAGCGAGACATGATGCCCCAGATGTGCTCAATTGGATTCAGGTCTGGGGCATGGGTGGGCCTGTCCATAGCATCAATGCCTTTGTCTTGCAGGAACTGTTGACACACTGCAGTCACATGAGGTCTAGCATTGTCTTGCATTAGAAGGAACCCAGGGCCATCCGCACCAGCATATGGTCTCACAAGGAGTCTGAGGATCTCATCTCAGTACCTAATGACAGGCTACCTCTGGTGAGCACATAGAGGGCTAGGTGGCCTCCAAAGAAATGCCACCCCACACCATTACTTATCCACTGCCAAACTGGTCATGCAGGAGGAGGGTTCAGGCATTAGAATGTTCTCCATGGCATCTCCAGACTCACGTCTGTCATGTGCTCAGTGTACACCTGCTTTCATCTGTGAGTACAGGGCACAAGTGAAGAATTTGCCAATCTTGGTGTTCTCTGGCAAATTCCAAACGTCCTCCACGATGTTGGGCTGTAAGCACAACCCCCACCTGTGGATGTCGGGTCATACCACTTTCATGGAGTCTGTTTCTGACCATTTGAGCAGTCACATGCACATTTGTGGCCCGCTGGAGGTCATTTTGCAGGGCTCTGGCAGTGCTCCTCCTGTTCCTCCTTGCACACAACAGGAGGTAGCAGTCCTGCTGCTGGGTTATTGACCTCCTACGGCCTCATCCACGTCTCCTGATGTACTGGCCTGTCTCCTGGTATCTCCTCAATGCTCTGGACACTATGCTGACAGACACAGAAAACCTTCTTGCCGCAGCTCGCATTAATGTGCCATCCTGGATGAGCTGCACTACCTGAGTCACTTGTGTTGGTTGTAGACTCTGTCTCATGCTACCACTAGAGTGAAAGCACCACCAGCATTCACAAGTGACCAAAACATCAGCCAAAAAAGCATAGGAATTGAGAAGTGGTCTGTGGTCACCAGCTGCAGAACCACTCCTTTATTGGCGATGTATTGGCGGTGGGAGTGCGTTCGGGGGCCCCGCAGCAGCTGTACAGGCTATCTAATCCATCCAGATAGACCGAAGTGGTTAAATACCTATGAAAAATAAAAGTACAACACCTCCTGGCATATTATCACGCATATACAGTACAAATTAATCAATGCCACATCTCATGGGAGCCTCACAGGGTTTTGTGCTTGCTCAGGGTGCGGGGGGAAACTATGGTATAAGGTCTTTGATAACGTTTGGCTGTCCAATGGTACCGCGTATTGCGTGACCATTGGACGGCCGGAAGTGACAACAGACGCTAGAGCGAGGAGTATGCGGTGGAACGCACGGAAGGTATGTATCTGCCCGCTGCCTACACTGTAACTTAAGCTGGAGGGGAGTGCAGAGGGTAGAGCCCCGAGGTGAGGGAGAGGGGGGGGACTTCCCCTCTCCCCGCCGACTGTGGCCAAGGCTTTCCCCTCATGCTGCCACCCCTCCAGCCCCCACAAAACGGATCACAGGGAGGGGGGGCCCACTCTGAAATTCTGCAGGGGGGCCCGGTGGGGCCTAGTTACGCCCCTGTACCTAACCTTTCCCTATACAAAATAATGACAAGATGGTATATGACTCCATAGATGGGGTTGAGGGGCAGTAACCAATGCTGGAGGTGTGGGACAGATACAAGGTATGGTATGGGAGTGTTCTGTGATACAACAATTCTGGGATGGGATACAAAACTTCTTAATGTTGTTCCCAACTTCAAAATGAATAACAAATTAGCAATTTTCAGTGCTATGGAAGAAACACAGCAGGAATTACAGCCATCAGTAGCTATGTTGATTACAATTGGTACTAGCATAGCTAAGAGACTGATTTTACAATGGTGGAAGGATCAGGTACCTGAAGGAGCAAACCTGAACAAAAACATACTTCTTCAGAGTCTCTGGGCCATATGCAATTCACTTTTTCTTCTGAGTTATCTCCTAGGTGATAATTTTCACATTCTCTTTAAAATAACTTTTCAGTACTTTACAATTGAACAAAATACCCAAAAGTTGGAGGAAAAAGTACTATCAAAAGTATTTTAATTATTTCCCTGCTTGCTGGTGGTTTAATAGGAATGTTATGACAAGATGTGAAAATATCACCTTGGAGAAAACTCAGAAGAAAAAGTGAATTGCATACGGCCCTCTGTGAGGTAGACCCAGTGAATCCTGTCAAAAGCCTCTTTTGCATCCAGAGAGATATAGGGCTTGATTCACAAACCCATGCTAACTGTTAGCACGTGAAGTGCTGCTTGCAGACTTTTGCGTGCAAAGTCCCGCGATCGCATGATCGTGGACATTTGTGCGCGATAACGCGGACTTTTGCATGCGATCAGAGAGATAAGAGAGAAGGCAGCCTGGCATGTATCAAATTTGTGAAGTAAGCCTAAGACCCTTCTTTTACCATCATAAGTTTGCCTACCCTCTACAAAACCTACTTGGTCTGATTAGATCAGCAGAGCCACTATTCCTCACAGAATCAGTGTAATCACTTTGACAAATATTTTTCAAATCTGTCTGTCATATTGGGTGATTATTGTTTGGATTTGCAGGGTCCTTGTCTTGTTTATGTATTGTAGTTCTAGCTGCTTTGAGAAATTCTGCCCATTCCACACCAGCTGAGGCAATTTAATTAAAAGACAACTGTAATGAAAGATATGTGGAGGCTGCCATATTTATTTCCTTTTAAGCAATGCTTATTGCCTGGCAGTCCTGCTGATCCTCTGCCTGTAATACATTTAGCCATCGACTCTGAACAAGCATGCAGCATATCAGGTGTTTCCAACATTATTGTCAGATCTGACAAGATTAGCTACATGCTTGTTTCTGGTGCGATTCAGACACTACTGCAGCCAAACAGATAAGCTGGGCTGCCAGGCAACTGGTATTGTTTAAAAGGAAATAAATATGGCAGCCTCCATATCCCTCTCATTTCAGTTGTGCTTTAATGGACAACCAAGGTGACATGATGAGATAGACAGGTGTATGTACAGTGCCAAGCACACAAATAACTAGGATGTGTTCCTTTTTTTTTTCCTTTCTTTGCCTAAAAGAGTTAAACATCAGTTATGCAAGTGACCGTTTCTGTCCGGGTCCGGACCGGGTCGGACTAGTCAGACTATAGCATAACCCTCACTGATAAGCAATTACAGCCATAACACGCTTTCCTGGCAGTAATTGGCTTCTGAGAGCAGGAAAGGGATAAAGAGTCAATAATTCATAGATTTTAACTGTGGAATACTTCAATGAAGATGCCATTGAGCAGAGACAAGTAAACCGTAAAAACTTAAAAACTAGATTTAAATATAAAATAAAACTGTGGGATATCTAAAAAGTCATTTTTAGGAGAAGGACAAATGCAATTGTTTTTCTCATCAGTTTATTTTCACCTCGGATGTCCTTTAAGAGTATCAGTGAGTGGTCATGTCAGTTCTTCAGCAAACATTTCGTAATAACTATTAATAAATCCATTTAATCAAGGGGATTTACCAATTTTTAACAATTAAATTGCCTTTAAAATCTAATCTCCATCAAAAGGGCGTATTCAGGATTGCTCTTCATTCCATGGTTATACACAGCAAGTCGACACAATCTAAGTATGTTGAGATTTGGGCCAGGGAAGACTGAGGAGTAGAGCTACAATTTTTTAAAATTATACAGGTTTATATGCTATAGTAATGGGCCATTGCATCCACAATTTCCTGGGGATGAAAAATCATCTGCTTAGTCTGTGGATGACGTTGCAATTGGATAATCCTTTGCCTAATTTGTCTTCACTTATACTCTGCATTTTTTGCTGTCTGCATATGAATTTAGACAAAATAAATCTTCCCCTTTATCATACTGCCGGTAGAGAATTCCTTAAGTCTTTTTTTATTTTTATTTGAGAGAATGTTAAGTCAAGCAGCATATCCGGGTCCTTCTCTTATTCAGCTATGCGTGTCAATAACCAGTCCATTTCTTTCCTTTTTTGTTTTTTGTACATCGAAGCTAATTTAACTACATCCAATAAATGCCTTATGGACATTTTATGGGAGTTAAGAATATTAGGGTTCAATCTCCACGGTCAACTGAAACTCCCTGCAGGCTGTAGTCTAAGTGCCCATTTCCACTGGCTACCGCGCACGGCTGCGAGACGCGCGGTGGCACTTCCTTGTCAGGGGGAAGGCTGATGAATCCCAGAAGCCGTGACATGCATGGCTATGGGATCCGCAGCCTCCTGCATGGAAACTGATGGCAATATTGGCCGAATTGCTAAGGTAAGCAATTCGGCCGGTGGCCCCATAGGCGGCTCGCCTACGGGGAAACTCTGCGGATTCGGCCCGTTTTCCGCAGTAGTGGAAACGGGCCCTTAAAGTCATCAGGATTGGGGAATGATCCAACCATACCTTTTTTGCTATATCGGCTACTGTTATAATTGATAGAGCATGTCCATCAATTAAGAAGAACACATCCATCCTTATAGTGGATCTATGCATGGTAGAATAGAAGGTTTAAAGGTTTAGAAGGTGTGCGCTAAATACCAAGCATCACACAACTCATCCAAAACCATTGCTTTTTTTGTTTTGCTTTTTGTTTTTTGTTTTTTAGAGTAGGGGGCAGTGTGATTCCTTAGAAGGTAAATATAAGACGTGGTCATGTATGCAGTTAAAATCGCTACACATTGGCCTCAATTCACTAAGCTTTATCAAACACTTTACCAAACGTTTGATAATTTACCTCATGGCTAAAATCTAATTTTGAATTCACTAAGGTGCTATAGATTTATTAAATGTTTTATCAATAAAACATTCAATAAATTTATAACACCTTAGTGAATTCAAAATTAGATTTTAACCATGAGGTAAATTATCAAACGTTCGGTAAAGTGTTTGATAAAGCTTAGTGAATTGAGGCCATTGTCTTGTTCCCTTGTGCCAACCTTTCTATTTTTGAACTAACTTGGCGAAAGATACTTGCCTGTTATTAGGGGCATAAACATTTGTGAGCGTGAGAGTCTGAATATCAATTTTACACACAAATGTAACAACTGTTACAGTCAAAGCAAAAGGTGATCAGCTCGAAGGTTACACTGTCTTTAATTGCAATAAACACACCCTTTTCTTTTTTTCAACAATGGAGAAAAAAAATCTGTAAATGAGGAAATGATAGCATTTGCTGCATCCTGTTTAAAGAGATGCATTTCTTGTACCCACATAACATCTACATTGTACTATTTAGCTAATTGCTTTCCATTAGAGTTTAGGCCTCTCACATTCACTGACATTATTTAACATCCATAACATCCAACCCCCCTCCCATAGTTAACCAAATTAAAAAAATGCATACATTAAAAAAAAAAACTCACCTTAGGGACTGAACTTTTTAATATGTATGTCATGAGGGTATATTACTGTAATTTCTGCAAATATGGGCTTGTAATTAGTGACCGACACAAAATGGAAAAATGCACCTTTAATCCCAAATAATATATTGTTGCCACACATTTTACTAGAGACGTAATTTAACATAATAACTGGGACAAATGGGAGAACAAAATGGGTAGCTTTTATCCATGGTAACAAACACAATTGCTAACTTCCAGCCAGAGCAATATCCTGCCTCTATCTGGCCAGCAGACGCCAGTCAGCCAATCAGGTGCACTGTCATACACCCTTTGCCTGCTGTACCATACCTAACAGGAATTACATAGATTAGCATTCAGGTGGGAGGCTTCGGTTGGATGCAATCGTGAATTTACAGGGACGCCCCGTGTAGGCACATCTCCCACACGGTCCCCTCCCTAACCACTCACCTGTCAACCGCATCCTAGAAGCTGCAAAAAATAAATTTAAAATCATTTATCCATGGTAGCAAGTTTTATTTCAAAACTATGATGGCCAAAAACTGAGAACGAATGAATTATTCCCATCTTGTTATTCCCCTTAAAATGCATTTAGAAAAAAAAATAATTCTTAGCACAGCATACCACCCAAAGAATGCCTATTGAGTGGAGAGTGGAGAAAACAAATCAAGATATAAATCATTTTGTTATAAGTAGCTATTAAGTTATTGGGGAATGACATTTGAAAAGTGTTCTGGTCCATAAGTGGAAAAAAAATCACTCAGTGGTAAAGTGGTTAAATTGTATTTATCATTTCTACATTTTCAAATAATAAGATGGTAGTACATGAAACTGTAACTTTAATGAGCAGCTTTATTACAGATGCTGTATTTATCAAGTCCTTTTAATTTAAAGGAAGTTATTATCTCCCATTTACTTTGTTATGTACTGAATACTGTGAGTGAACAAATATTCTGCAATAATTCAGGGTTTTAATAATTAATGTGATATAAAGATTAATGATGATGAGCAAACAATCAGATTTCTGTCTTTTGGAGTTATGAAGGTGAAATGTGAATTAGCGGAGAAAGTATAAACATTTTTCAATGCTTATAGTTTGCTTCTGAATTCACTAACAGAAAGTCTATTGCTGCCTTGCCAAGCTGTTACTTCAAATACTCTAAGTATCCATTGCTTATAGATATTGAATCTGCATAATATGTAGTGATGTAGTGATCATCAAATTTTGCGTTCCCGGACGCACATTTACAGCAAATGTTTGTGAACCAGCCGTTTGCGACTGGCTCCATAGACTTAAATGGCAGGCGAACAGCCGTCAACTTTAGCGGTAAATAGCAAAGCCCCCAAAACGTGCTAGAAACACCAAATTTCCATGGTATGTTAAGAAGGACAGTGGAAATCAGGGTTCTATGGGTGTTCCATAGCAACCTATATCATGTACAGGGGCTTTGCAATTAACCACTTAAGTCGGCAACAGGTGACTTTAATGTAATAAATGCAAAAAAAAATGTGTTAAATGTGAATAGGGAACATCCTAAGTTAGCCAGGAACTCTCCGCCCGCGAACAATTTTGGCCATCTCTAATAATATGTACATCATAAACTGGTTCCAAAATGCTAGCAATATAGTTAATGGAATCTAGATTCCATAAGAGGGCATAACTATATGCAGTACATATTACCCAAATACATGAAAAGTTGTAGGTTGTTCTAAGGCAACTCTGTTAGGCTGGGTCTACACTACAATGGAGTTGTGTGGTTGTGGATAGAGACAGAACATTCACTTAACCATCAATGGTATGAACCCCTTGTTCATATAGGTTTGTTTCATTGGACATATCATAATAGCATTTGCATGTTAACATGTTTGACTTCTGCCCAGTGTCTGTAAAATGTAGGCAGATCAGGACATTCCATCACTGTAATGGACAAATGAAAGGGAAAAAAAAGTTGCATTTCTCTGTTTAACATAAGATCTATTGATATGTCCATTATTCAATTGTGGTCTGTTCTTTGAAATGGACCAATTTAGGCTGTAGTGTACACTCAACCTTATATGCTTTAATATAGAAATAGGGGGGGGGGGGGGAGCACATACAGCAACAGGTAACTGGAGGACAGATAAACTTGAAACCCAACTCATCCGTGGAGGGAGATGTAAAAGTTAGAGGGAATCTAACATGAGTGGAATATGGAGGCTGCCATCTTCATTCTCAAATAATGCCAGTTTTCTGACATCTGTGCTCATACTCGGTCTCTAATACTTTAAGTTAGTGGCCCAGAATGAGCATGCAGATCAGATACCTCTGGTCTGACTCCACTTTCTAAATGCTCTTTGCTCTTTGCAGTTTGTTGTTGAGTGTGTGACTAAAAACAACTTAACCCTTTGGGGACTGGCTACCTAACCCCCTTAAGGACCAGGCCATTTTACATGTGGGGGGTGCATGGGGGGGGGGGGGGGGCAGTCAGGCAGCCGGATCCCTAGTATGGGTGGGTAGGTATGACAATCTGCCGGCGATCATAGTGATCACATGAATGATCAGGAGCCAATCATATGACAGCTTAATCTCCCATCTCGGGTGTGCACAAACACATCGATAGTGGAAACAACAGTGTAGGATTTACATACAGCGGTGCCCACTAGGTTAAGCTAGTCCAACTATAGTCTACATTTGCAGATCTAGCTGATCGTCTAGCTGAACAATAACCGAATCTATGAGGTCTCTCTAGTCTAAAATGTTTGAATCAAATAACAAAAAAGGACTATGACTATATTTTTCCAGTCAGTAGCTGATGGAGGATCTTATCTGTTATGAACACAGCTGATGACAAGTTATGGAAAATATTCTGTCCTTATTTTCACGAGTCTTGTAACTGTTGTCTGTTGCCACTGCCAGAGTTGTACCTATGGATGTCAGATGACTTAATTAAATTTGATAGCAATATGCTAAACCCATTCGCGTTCCGTCGTTTTCACCTCCCATTCATTAGCCTATAACTTTATCACTACTTATCACAATGAACTGATCTATATCTTGTTTTTTCCACCACCAATTAGGCTTTCTTTGGGGGGGTACATTTTGCTAAGAGCCACTTTACTGTAAATGCATTTTAACAGGAAGAATAAGAAAAAAAACAGAAAAATTCATTATTTCTCAGTTTTCAACCATTATAGTTTTAAAATAATACATGCCTCCATAATTAAAACTCACGTCTTGTATTTGCCCATATGTCCCAGTTATTACACCGTTAAAAGTATGTCCCTATCACAATGTATAGCGACAATATTTTATTTGGAAATAAAGGTGCATTTTTTTCCATTTTGCATCTATCACTATTTACAAGTTTAAAATAAAAAAAATATAGAAATATTTCATCTTTACATTGATATTTAAAAAGTTTAGACCCTTAGGTAAATATTTACAGGTTTTTTTTTTATTGTAATGTTTTTTTGTTTTTTTTTTATAGTAAACATTTTATTTGGGTAGTTTGGGGAGGGTGGGAGGTAAACAATAGATTTATAATGTAAATGTGTGTTTTTTATTTTTTTTTACTTTCGGTTGTAGTATTACTTTTTGGCCACAAGATGGTGGCCATGAGTTTGTTTACATGACGTCACTCCAAGCGTAACACACGCTTAGAGCGACGCATGGGGGAGGTGACAGCCAGAAAAAGCACAGCTTCCGAG
This sequence comes from Hyperolius riggenbachi, assembly GCF_040937935.1. NCBI lineage: Eukaryota > Metazoa > Chordata > Amphibia > Anura > Hyperoliidae > Hyperolius > Hyperolius riggenbachi. Next base: position 423,584,215 of record NC_090647.1, on the reverse strand, counting down.
AGAAGCTGTCGCTTTTTCAGCGGGGGAGAGGAATCAGTGATCGGGCACCATAGCCCGATACATTGATTCCGTGGCTACCGAATCCACGGTCGGGAGTGTGCGTGCACGCGCGCGATCGGCCGCGGGAGCGCGCGGTAGCGCGCATGGTTCCTGGACGTAGATTCTACGTCCAGGAACCAAAATAGGTTAAGTAAATGTCCTTCCATCACAAATTGTGGCATATGAAATTAATTAATTTTCCTGAAATGCCTAACAATTTCCCTATGTAGTTAAAAAAAATAAAAAAATTAAAATTTAAAGAATAAGTAACAGCAGTTACTTATGATGAAGTAGAGTACTTGAAGCTCTAGTTTAATAGTATGTGTATATGTATATATATATATATATATATATATATATATATATATATATATATATATACCTAAAGGATTATTAGGATCACCATACTAATATACTAATACGGTGGTTGACCCGCTTTCGCCCATTGATGCAGTATTCTGTAGAAATGTTGGCCCATATTGATAGGATAGCATCTTGTACTTGGAGATTTGTAGGATGTACATCTAGTGCATGAAGCTCCCGTTCCATCACATCCCAAAGATGCTCTATTGTGATGAGATCTAGGGACTGTGGGGGCCATTTTAGTACAGTGAACTCATTGTCATGTTCAAGAAACAAATTTGAATGTTTCAAGCTTTGTGACATGGTGCATTATCCTGCTTGAAGTAGCCATCAGAGGATGGGTACATGGTGGTCATGAAGGGATGGGCATGGACAGAAACAATGCTCAGGTAGCACTTGGCATCTAAACGATGCCCAATTGGCACTAAGGGGCCTAAAATGTGCCAAGAAAACATCCCCAAACCATTACACCACTACCACCAGCCTGCACAGTGGTAGCAAGGCATGATGGAACCATGTTCTCATTCCGTTTACGCCAAATTCTGACTCTATTTAGACTCATCAGACCAGACAACATTTTTCCAGTCTTCAACTGTCCAATTTTGCTGAGCTTGTACAAATTGTAGCTTCTTTTTCCTATTTGTAGTGGAGATGAGTGGTACCCGGTAGGGTCTTTTGCTGTTGTAGCTCATCCGCCTCAAGGTTGTGCATGCTGTGGCGAGTGGTTATTTCAGTCAACATTGCTCTTCTATCAGCTTGAATCAGTCGGCTCATTCTCCTCTGACCTCCAGCATCAACCAGGCATTTTTGACCACAGGACTGCCGCATACTGGATGTTTTTCCCTTTTCACACCATTCTTTGTAAACCCTACAAATAGTTGTGCGTGAAAATCCCAGTAACTGAGCAGATTGTGAAATCTTCAACTGAAATACTTAGTCTACAACTACAAAATCACCAGGCATGAAAACCAGGTTTTGGCAAAACTAGAAGAACCAAAAATCATTATGCAATACTAACTGAAAAGTACAGTGGAACCTGCTTAAAAAAAAGAATAAAATATTTGCATCTTTCTTACATCATAAAAACAAAAAAGCCACTAAGGATTTAACAGTATATAAGTGTGTGTATACAGCATATATATATATATATATATATATATATATATATATATATATACACACACACACAGTATATATATTTACATATATATATATATATATACACAGTGTATATATATATATACATATATATATATACACAGTATATATATATATCTATATATACACACACACTTTATATACACACACACAAGTTTCGAGGTCTACCTTGTTTAGAAGGGTGTGATCTCTGCTGGGGTGAATGGACTTGTTTTCTTACATGATGGGTATTTCAGCTATGTAGTCCCAGCTGTGATCAAGGACCCATTGGTGACCCAAAATATGAAGGTTTCGATTCTGGGTCATATGCAATAATAACCTTTAAGGTGAAGCAGGTAATTTGGGCCATGGTGGTGCTATGGCAAATTTGGCACAGCATAGACCACAATGTTAATTGTGGCTGTAGCAGCACTGAAGGGGTAATATGGGTGCTGCAGGCAGCGTATAAATATCAAAGTTACATGGCTGATGCCCAATCATTAGTACAGGAGACAAAGTTTTTAGCTGTGAAGGTAATGCGGATATCAAAATTACCACTGGTCAATAGTAGAACATCCATTTTTTCACTATCCTACTAGAGGCTATCCCTGGTGCCCACAATTACTGTGGTGGCCTTTTTAGATATACACCTTTTAAAGGGACTCTGAGCAGTAAATAAATACAAAATCGGAACTTAACTGGGGTGATTAAACCGCACATTCGCAGTACTGTCACGCTGGCCGCCGCCAGGTAAGTTCCGAGTTTGTGTTTATTTACTGCTTGGAGTCCCTTTAAGGGCCTGTTTCCACTACAAGCAGATTGGATGCAGAATAAATGCAGAAAAACTGACTCCAATGAATGCCTATGGGCCTATTTCCACTAAACGCAATTTTTCTGATGCAGATTTTCCCATAGAAATTCACTGAAGTCAGTTTTTCTGCATCCATTCTGCATCCAGTCTGCGTGTAGTGGAAACAGGCCCAAAGCATTCTTCTCTTCCTTATTATGTAAGGGGTTAAGAGAAAAATAGTTGAGGTAAGTTGGGCACAAGCTTACTTTGTGGTGATTGAAGACCAATTACAGTTTTCTTGGCAAGATTTAACAAGGAACTTTGAACCAGGATGATAGCATTTATTGGCTAACTTAAAGATAAATTAACAGTAAGTTTTTGGCTAATAAGCCTTTGTCGAAATTGGTTCCTGACAAAATGTGGAAACACAGCGTGTATATATATATATATATATATATATATATATATATATACTGACGTACGGAGGAGAAACATTCTTTAGCAAACATAAATAAATGTCACTTCAGGAGGCTTTCGATGTCGCGAACCTCCGATTTTCGGTTCGCGAACTTCCGCAGAAGGTTCGGTTCGCGGAAGAGTTCGCGAACCGCAATAGACTTCAATGGGGATGCGTACTTTCAAAAATAGAAAAAATTATGCTGGCCACAAAAGTGATGGAAAAGATGTTTCAAGGGGTCTAACACCTGGAGGGGGGCATGGCGGAGTGGGATACATGCCCAAAGTCCCGGGGAAAAATCTAGATTTGACGCAAAGCAGCATTTTAAGGGCAGAAATCACATTGAATGCTAAATTGCAGGCCTAAAGTGCTTTAAAACGTCTTGCATGGGTATACATCAATCAGGGAGTGTAATTAGAGTTCTGCTACACACTGACACACCAAACTCACTGTGTAACGCAGCGCAAACAGCTGTTTGCGTAGTGATGGCCGTACTGGACTGGTGTGCACCGTGGCCAGAGTGTAGGCCGTGGCGTTTTTCAAGCCCATATGGTCGCCGGGCTGTGGTAGCTCAATGATAGAACAACAGTGACTGTCCAGCTGATCAAATTTGGTCTGACACAATGAAGCAACGACCTTATTATCTTTTGTGTGCCACCCCCACCCGAGACACTCAAATAGCCGGCGGTCATTGCTTCATTGTGATGCGCAAGCCCCTTCACCGCGGCAAGGTAATGATCATGAAAGGGGATGGGCACATGTACATGCCTTTTGTTTTGTTGTTGCAGCCGCCCGCAGTGCAGCCAGAAAAATTAGGCAGACATGTACACGTGACTTAGGCGACTTCTCTTCTCAGTAACTATGCCTCCAGCTGCACTGAAGGTCCTTTCTGACAGGACGCTTGCGGCATGGCAAGAGAGAAGTTGTATGGCAAATTGGGACAGCTCTGGCCACAGGTCAAGCCTGCGCAACCAGTAGTCCAAGGGTTCATCGTCGGTTTTCGCAGAGTCTACATCCACACTCAAGGCCAGGTAGTCGGCTACCTGCCGCTCCAGGCATTGTTGGAGGGTGGATCCGGAAGGATTATGGCGAGGAGTTGGACTAAAGAACGTCCGCATGTCCGACATCACCCTGAGATCGCTGGAGCGTCCTGTCCTTGCCTGCGTGGACTTGGGAGGAGGAGGGTTACTGCCAGTGGTACCTTGATTGCGTTTTGCAGCCACATCACCCTTAAATGCATTGTAAAGCATCATCGACAGCTTGTTCTGCAAGTGCTGCATCCTTTCAGCCTTTTGTTGAGTTGCTAAGAGGTCCGCCACTTTGTGCCTGTACCGAGGGTCTAGTAGCGTGGCCACCCAGTACAGGTCATTCATCTTGAGTTTTTTGATACGGGGGTCCCTCAACAGGCTGGACAACATGAAAGAGGACATCTGCACAAAGCTGGATGCAGACGTACTCTCCATCTCCTCTTGCTCTTCCTCAGTGACGGGACGCAACTCCTCTTCCTCCCCCCAGCCACGAACAATACCACGGGAACGTGGAGCAGCAGAAGCCCCCTGTGACGGCTGCCGCGGTTGTTCTTCTTCCGCCGCCTCTTCCTCCTCCACAGAAACACCTTCCTCATCATCACCATCGTCAGAGTCTGACTCCTCTCCTTCCCCACACGACTTCTCTTCTTCCTCCTCCTCCTCCTCCTCCCCCCTCTGTGCTGCCGCAGGTGTTGTGGGAACATCGGGTTCGTGTGTAAATGGCTCCCACGACTCCTGCTGCCGTAACTCTTCTCGTTCACGCTCCTCCACAGCTGTATCCACCACTCTACGCACAGCACGCTCCAGGAAGTAGGCGTAGGGGATCAAGTCGCTGATGGTGCCCTCATCGCGACTCACCAGTTTGGTCACCTCCTCAAAGGGCTCCATGACCCTGCATGCATTTCGCATCAGTGTCCAGTTGTTGGGCCACAACATCCCCATCCTCCCAGATTGTGTCCTTGTACTGTAATGATACAGGTAGTGGGTGACGGCTTTCTCCTGGTCTAGCAGGCAAGAGAACATCAGCAGGGTGGAATTCCAGCGAGTCGGGCTATCGCAAATCAGGCGTCTCACCGGCAAGTTGTTTCTACGCTGAATCTCCGCAAAGCGTGCCATGGCCTTGTAAGAGCGCCTGAAATCCCACACAACTTCCTGGCCTGCTTCAGAACGTCCTGGGTACTTGGACACAAATCTTTGCACGACCAGATTCAGCACATGTGCCATGCAGGGTATGTGTGTCAGCTTTCCCAAATTCAACGCAGAAATCAGATTGCTGCCGTTGTCACACACCACGTTGCCGATCTCAAGCTTGTGCGGGGTCAGCCATTGCTCCACCTGTTTGTTAAGAGCAGCCAGGAGAGCTGCTCCAGTGTGACTCTCCGCTTTCAGGCAAGACATGTCTAACACTGCGTGACACCGTCATACCTGGCATGCAGCATAGGCCCTGGGGTGCTGGGGCTGTGTAGCTGGAGAGGAGATCGTGGCACCAGCCAAGGACGAGGATGACGACGGCGAAGCGGTGGTAGCAGGTGGAGAGGAGGTGGCAGGAGGCCTGCCTGCAAGCCGTGCAGGTGTGACAAGTCGGTCTGCTGCGCAGCCACGTACTCCCTGCTTGCTGCCATCGGTCACCAGGTTGACCCAATGGGCTGTGTATGTAATGTAGTGGCCCTGCCCGTGCTTGGCAGACCAGGCATCTGTGGTCAGGTGGACCCTTGACCCAACGCTGTGTGCCAGAGATGACACCACTTGCCTCTCAACTGCACGGTAGAGTTTGGGTATGGCCTTTTGTGAAAAATAATTGCGGCCTGGTATCTTCCACTGCGGTGTACCAATGGCCACAAACTTACGAAAAGCCTCCGACTCCACCAGCTTGTATGGTAATAGCTGGCGAGCTAATAGTTCCGCCACGCCAGCTGTCAGACGCCGGGCAAGAAGGTGACTGGCAGGCATTTGCTTCTTCCGCTCAAATACTTCCTTCACGGACAGATGGGTACTGCTGTGGGCAGAGGAGAAGGAACCGCTCAAGGGAAGAGGCGGTGTGGAGGAGGGTGGCTGTGAAGGTGCAAGGGAGAAAGTGGATGAAGACGATGCACCTGAAGGAGGAAGAGGAGAAGGAGGGTGGCTTGTCTTTTGAGGGGTGCTGCTTTTCCTCAGGTGTTCTTGCCATAGCTGTTTGTGCCTTCTCTCCAGGTGCCTTCGTAAGGCACTTGTCCCTACGTGAGAGTTGGCCTTTCCACGGCTCAATTTTTGCTGGCAGAGACGACAGATGGCTTTGCTCCGATCTGAGACACACACGTGAAAAAATTTCCAAACCGCTGAGCCCCCCTGGGCTGATGGCGCTACGGTGGCATCAGCAGCTGACGTTGAAGGGCATGTGTGCTGGCTGGCCATAGCTGGCGATACATGGCGCCGGACACTGCCCCCAGCTGTTTCTGAGGACGAGCTCCCTCTGCTTCTATCATGGAGTCGTCTCCTCCTACTCCTCTCTGACTCCTCCTCTGAACTGTCCCCCTGGTCATCTCCTCTACCGGGAACATATGTGGTATCCGTATAATCATCATCATAATCCTCCTGGCCAGCTGTGCTTTCTTCAGACACCTCCGCAAGTGCACCAACTTCAGGTGGTCCACCATCATCCCCATACGTTACGTCCATATTATCGCCACCTAACTCAGACGTATGAGGGGGTGTACCTGCGCCTTCTTGTTGTTGTGGCAGTAGTGGCTGGGAATCAGTGATTTCACCACCACCACCAAATAACTCCTGCGAAGTGTCAAATGCAGCAGATGTGGTGCTTGTTGTAGCGCTGGTGGCTGCGGGAGATGAGGTGTTCTGTGTTAAAAACTCAATCACCTCCTCACAATTTTGGGAAGTGATGGCACGTGCCTTCTTCTGAGCACTGTATTTTGGGGCAGGTCCGCACGAAATCAGAGAAACACCACCTCGCACAGACCTGCCGGTGCCTGGTGGCCTTCCTCTGGGCCTGCCTCCACCTCTTCCTCTACCTGGTTTGTCCATTTTGTCCATCTCGGGGGGATGCTAGCTATATGCAGTGAGGTGGGTTCTCACTCAACACAACCGGTAGTTAGATGCAGTGAGGTGGCCAGGTGGGTTCTCACTCAACACAACAGGTATTTAGATGCAGTGAGCTGGGTTCACTCAACACAACGCTAGGTATATGCAGTGATGAGGTGGGTTAAGAATACACAACAGGTACTGGGTAGTTAGATGCAGTGAGCTGGGTTCACTGAACAGTGAAGGTACTTAGGATGCAGTGAGGTGGGTTCTCACTCAACACAACCGGTAGTTAGATGCAGTGAGGTGGCCAGGTGGGTTCTCACTCAACACAACAGGTATTTAGATGCAGTGAGATGGGTTCACTCAACACAACGCTAGGTATATGCAGTGATGAGGTGGGTTAAGTATACACAACAGGTACTGGGGTATATGCAGTACTGGGTAGTACAATGTGCAGCTCCCTGTCACACACACAGGTAGTCACTGAATGTACTGGGCTGCTGGCAGTGGCACACACACTATCAATTAGCAATGCTGTGCATGCAACAAAAGTGTCAGTTTGACACACAGAAAAAAAAAAAGTACAGGATGAGCTGTGACAAGAGCTGTTGCTGGGTGCTATAAAAGCAATAAAAATCAGCCAGGAGCAAGCTAAGCAGCCAAGAACCTAACTAATCTGTCCCTAGAAGAACAAGTCTGCAGCAGCTCTCCCTAGTCTGTCTAATAGCAGGCAGACGAGTGACTGTAATGGCCGCCGGAGGCTGCCTTATATAAGGGGGGGGGGGGTGGGGCTCCAGGGCTTAGTGTAGCCTGAATGGCTACAATGTGCCTGCTGACTGTGATGCAGAGGGTCAAAGTTGACCCTCATAGTGCATTATGGGGTGAATCGAACTTCCGCAAAAGTTCGCCTGGTGCAGGCGAACGCAAACCCCCGAAGTTCGCCTGGAACTGTTCGCCGGTGAACCGTTCGCTACACCCAGGCACCCTGGCTGAATTGACAAGATCAACAGTTTCCTACAACATAACAAAAAACAGACTCTGGTGATGTGGAGACATTGTAAATTCAGAGTTCAAATTGTGACTGGGCTTACTACATACACAATTAATTCTAAGCTAAAGAGAATTGTGGCATTTAAAACCATCTTGCCAGCACATGAAATACAATAAAATGAATAGTGACAGTACATACCATCTTACCAGCATATGAAACAAAAATTTAAAAGATAGAATTGTGGCATTTAAAACCCATCGTACCAGCACAAGAAGTTTGAGTCCTTGCTTAAACTATCTTCTACAGTTTTGAACCAATGTATACATTTTGTTTCTTGTGTTAGTCTCACTTTTTTTCCGATTTGAAGCCACCCATTAATACTGTGACGAGAAAATCGCTTAAACTGTTTCCAGGTAAACAAAAGTGTGTTGGTTTTGGGAGATCAGTATATTTTGTAATATTTTCTGCTGTTAATAGCGAACCTGTGGTTGTTCATGCGATCACATAGAGGTTGTAATGTTTCTCCCACATACATTCCTTTGGGGCATTTTGCACACATGATCAGGTATATCATATTAGATTAGTCACAAGAAAAGGTGCCTTGTATTTTCTATTCCTGTTGTGTACCTAGTATTGGTATCCTGTCGGTGGAATGGATGTGTTTACAGGTCCCTTTTCCCTCGGCAGGGGAATGCTCCTTTCTGTTCTGGCCCATTTAAGACAATCATCTTGACAATAATCTCTCTAACATTGGGCGATTGTTGGAAAGCTTGGGGGGGGGTCAGGGAATATCTTTCTTAGTCTCTGATCCTTGTGTAGAACAGGATGAAGATCATTTGCAATCTTTACGATTTCCAAGTGTGGGTTGTAGGTGACCACCAGTGGGAGACGGCTCTCTTCGTGGTTCTGCTTGTACTCCAGGAGCTGAGTCCTAGGGATTTTGTAAGCTTTCTGGATTTGTGTCTTAGCCATTAGAGGATTGTATCCCTGTTTAATGAAATTCTTCTTCAGGTAATCCAGGTGTTTGTCTCTGTCATCCCTGTCAGAACAGATCCAATTGCATCTTATTACCTGGCTGTAAATTATGGAATTCTTTGTATGTTTGGGGTGGAAACTGTCACACCTGAGGTATGTGGGATGATCTGTCTGTTTGCGGTACATAGACATTTGTAGGCTGTTCCCTCTGATGTATATGGTGCTGTCAAGAAAGTTAATTTTCTTGTGAGCAGCTCAGTTTCAGTTGGATTGTGGGATGGAAGGCATTGAAGTTCCTGTGAAATTGGATAATATTCTCCTCACTTGCAGACCAGATGATCAAGATATTGTCTATAAAAACGGAAGTAGGCCATGGGTTTTATACGACAAGTATCAAGGTAATCTTCAGACTTTGCTATAAAGAGATTTGCGTACTGCGGTGCAAATCGCGAGCCGATTGCCACTCCCATTTGCTGAAGTTCTCTCAAAAAGTGAAATAATTGTGGGTAAGAATAAATCTCATCAGTCCAGCAATTGGCTTTATAGGCATGTCCAAACCTTGAAGGTATTTGTGACAGGCCGCAATACCATCATTATGGAGGATGTTGGTGTACAGAGACTCTACATCCATAGTGGCAAGAATGGTGCCTCCGGGCACTGGGCCGATGGCTGCCAATTGGTTCAGGAAGTGTGTAGTATCCTGTATGTATCCTGTATGTAGCTGGGTCTTTTACAGACCAGAGGTTCTCCAACCACCCTGAGATTTTCTCCGTGAGAGTTCTGCTCCCTGAGATTTAGGACCTCCCTGTGTTCCCCTCTTTGTGGATATTGAGAATCATGTAAAAGCAGGCTGTTCTGGGCTTTTCAGGGATAAGGGTCTATACATGATGCATGATAAGGGTCTGTGCATTGAGTGCCATCCTTTAGCTTTTTGTTGGGTCCTCCTGCAATTTGGCATTGTGCATGGTGTTAGACAACTGTCTTTGTGCCTCCTGCTTTAGTCACTGGGGTTTATGATGACTATGGCACCCCCTCTATCCACTGGTTTGATGAGAATGTCTCCATTCTCTTTAAGGGATCTGATAGCCTGTTCTTGTGATGTTATGTTTCGAGCCAGTGTTTTTCTTTTATTCACAACCCTGTCAGAGATTTGGCGTCTAAATGTGCTGATGTATTTGTTGTCCAGGGTAGGATTTCTTCTGGCTTTAGGAGTCCATCTGGGTTTCTTTGTGGATCTGGTGTGCGTTGGCTCATTATCAGTAGCATTGCTTGTCATAGTAGTGTTCCTTTAGTTGTAGCTTTCTGAAGAATTGTTCCATATCACCACAGAGTGCAATCTTGTCTATGGGCTTTGCAGTGCAAAATAAAAGGACATTTGTTTGACATTACTGCCATTTCAGCTTCAATGGTCTGATAAGAAGAAAGGTTAATGACACCTGTGGGTTGCTCTTTCTCTGCTGCTTCTGTATCCAGGTGTCCACTCTTTATTCTGAGTTTCTGAAGTTTTTTCTTTTTGCTTTTACTTATGATCCTCTGCAGTTTCCTATAAAAGGTCTGTAGCTGTTCCCATGCTCCAGTGGGATCATCAGTTAAAAATAATTTCAGACTTTGTATGTTATCCTTTGCAATTCCCTTTACCTTGTTTCCTTTTCCTATACCTTGTCCCTTTACCCTCCAGGTCAGTTACCTTTCTTCAATTAGTGAGTTTTTGATTATATTAATTGTGTATACTGTATTATGTGTGTTTTTACTGTTTAATGGTGAGTGTTGAACTTAACTGGTTCCGGACCGTCCAGCAGGTGGTGCTGCCCCTCAACGTCCTGATGAATGACCCATCCCCACCAATCACATTGGCTCCCATTGATAGACAGCGTCAGGAGCCAAAGAAAGCGGCTCTTGACCAGATGCCAGCACTCTGCTGTCTCTATGAGAGGAGCCTACGGTGATGGGGCAGCGTCGTGACAGGCAAAAGTTGCGGGTATGTGCAGTGATACATCGGGAGGTGGCGTTTTAACGTCCCAGCAGTCTCTGGTCCTAAAGGGGGCAGAGACTGCTGGTATGGAAGTGGTTAATCTAGCAGAGCCTTATCTGGGTTGTTTTTACGCAGAGAGTGGATGTGAAGTGAGACTATATACCTACAAAATGCACTCTCTGAAGTGTTGAATAAACCACTTGCTTTATTTGTCATATGGGCCTTTATTAAAATATTAAGTAGTCCATTGCCAGCCATCTAAACTTAAAAAATAAATAAAAATAAATTATATATATATATATATATATATATATATATATATATATATATATATATATATATATATATATATACTGTATATATATATATATATATATATATATACAGTACATATATATATATATATATATATATATATATATATATATTTTTTTTTTTTTTTTTTTTTTTTTCTACTATATTTCGAGTGTCTCTCTGTTTGTATTACATAACCCTGCACTGGAGAGAAAAGAGCACACACTTGCAATAAATACTTACATACAGTAAACAACAACTTTGGCAGTTATTTCATCACAGGTTGACTTCATGGGATACATATCACACTAATAACTTAAACATGTTAAGTATAGATTTCCTTTAAAGAAAAGGAAAATACTTTTCAGTATAAAATCTGATAACTGCTGCAGCAAATTTCCACCCTTGGTTTGCAAATATAGCAGTCTATTTTCTTTGTGTGAATAAAGAATCAATATGTGACACTTCACTCCTCTCTAGTGGTTCTCTTTAGAGTGATGATAGAGACTATGGAAGCTGCTGGCTTTACTCCCAAGCCTCCCGCTGTGTGAAAACAGCTCATAAATCAAGTTAATTGAGATTTGCTTAATTACTTTAGTACTGGTTAAAATAACAACTGATATCTTGCTTATATTTTGAGACAAGTTCTTTAAAAAGTATTGATTCATAGACTTCTGAATTAATTTCAGCATAACACTTTAATCGAGGGATCTATCATGTGTTCATATTTTGGATTTTTTTCCTTGTATTATGCTCAACTGGGTTTTAAATGAAGTAATGGACAATTAATATTAGTCTAATGTAGTGAAATGTAGTTATCAGTTAGCAAGCTTAAGTAATGAGGGTCATTTGTACACTACAACATGCTGAAGGTGCTGCAAAGGCACATGTGATATTTATTTAAAAGGAACATCCACACATTGGTTGATATTAGGGTTGCCAGGTCGGCTGATGGAGAAAACCGAACAGGGGGTGGAGTTAGGTGTGGAGTTAGGGGCGGAGTCAGAAGCACACTTTTATGTAGAGTGGGGCTAAGCAATGGGCTTTTAAAAAAAAAAAAAATTATAGTATTTATATCGCACTGACATCTTCTGCAGCACATTACAGAGTACATAGCCATGTCACTAACTGTCCTCACCAGTAGTACTGGTCCAGTGCACATAAGAGACAGTTTTTCACCAGTAACTGCACATAAGAGACAGCTTTTCACCAGTAAATGCACATTATAAGAGACAGCTTTTCGCCAGTAAATGCACATAATAAGAGACAGCTTTTCCCCAGTAAATGCACAAGAGACAGCTTTTCACCAGTAAATGCACATAATAAGACACAGCTTTTCACCAGTAAATGCACATAATAAGAGACAGCTTTTCACCAGTAAATGCACAAAAGAGACAGCTTTTCACCACTAAATGCACATAATCACAAACAGCCAGTGTTCCCAGTATATGTAGCCAGAGATATATGTGCCCAGTATATGTAGCCAGGGGGTATATATGTCCCAGTATATGTAGGCAGGGGTGTAAATGTCCCAGTATACGTAGGCAGGGGTATATATGTCCCAGTATATGTAGCCAGGGGGTATATGTGCCCAGAATAGGTAGCCAGGGGGTATATGTGCCCAGAATAGGTAGCCAGGAGCTATATGTGCCCAGAATAGGTAGTCAGGGGCTATATGTGCCCAGAATAGGTAGCCAGGGGCTATATGTGCCCAGAATAGGTAGCCATGGGCTATATGTGCCCGGAATAGGTAGCCAGGGGCTATATGTGCCCGGAATAGGTACCCAGGGGGTATATGTGCCCAGAATAGGTAGCCAGGGGCTATATGTGCCCAGAATAGGTAGCCAGGGGGTATATGTGCCCGGAATAGGTAGCCAGGGGCTATATGTGCCCAGAATAGGTTAGGTAGCCAGGTGCCCCCCGCCCCCCACCCCCCCCCCCGCAGGAGGAGAACAGTGCAGCAGAGAGAGAGCTGGGAGCAGCGGTGGAGAAGGGGGGCAATCTCCCCCCCCCCTTCCCTCACCTTAGGGTGCTCTCTCTCCCCCGCTGTCTCCTCCAATATGATGTGCAGGCTGGCGGGTGGCTGCGGGCGGAACTTACCTCTGTGTCGCAGGCGCCGGAAGTTCGGGTCCCGCAGCCGCTGAGATTCGACTCAAAAAAGATCCGGATCAAAGATTCAAATCATTCATGAGCCGGACAACACTATTCAGACTGATTAGTGTTGTCCGGCTCATGAATGATTCGGATCTTTGATCCGGATCTTTTTTGAGTCGAATCTCAGCGGCTGCGGGACCCGAACTTCCGGCGCTGGAGCGACACAGAGGTAAGTTCCGCCTGCAGCCACTCGCCAGCCTGCACATCATCCTGGAGGAGACAGCGGGGGAGAGAGAGCACCCTAAGGTGAGGGAAGGGGGGGGAGATATCAACCCTAGTTGATATTCCATTTCCTGTTAGGCCAAAAAATCTTTGCCATAAATTACACAGTAACATTTATTACATTACAGATATATTTACTGAAGAATATTACAAAAAAATATGTTGAACAGTCTTGAATAATCTTTACGTACATTATTTTAAAGGTTATACATTTACCATATATTTTGGACCATAAGACTCTCTGGACCATAAGACGCACTTAGGTTTAGAGGACAAAAAATAGGGAACAAAAAATACTAAACCTGCTGCGTTCATGGTGCAGGGGCATCTTGTGGATCTTCTCCCCCATTATGTCCCCCTTGTACCTCGTGACCCTTTAGTAGTGTCCTTGTGTCCTCCTGTGCACCCCCTGTGTCATCTTACATGCCCCGTGTCCTCTTATGTGCCCTTGTCTCATCTTATGTGCCTCTTGGCAATTATTTCTAAGGGTCCCTCTGTGACCAGTGTACTCTTCTGCCCTTTCCCCGCATACTCGGATGACTTGTTCTTCTCTGTCTCTTGTCCCCATATGTCTCTCTATGGCACTGGTGGGCAGTGTGGTGCAGGCTGTGGTTTACTGCAGAAGGACAACACAATGTGGAGATGTGAATCCATAATTTTCCATAGGAAAGCCGCTGTTTGGACCATGCTCGCAGCCAAGCTTTCTATCTCTTCACTTCTGCATTGGTAATGTATGCGGAAGTTAAGGAAGAGAGCTTGGCTGTGAGCATGGTCCACCCAGCGGCTTTACTACGGAGGATTACGGCTTCACATCTATGCACTGTGCTGTCATTTTGCTGTAAGCCAGAGCTTGCACACTGCCCACCAGTGCCTGCCATAGAAAGACACAAGAGAGGGGGGGGGGGGGGGGGCAGGTCAGCGGAGTATGAGGGGGATGGGACAGAAGAGTACATTGGACACAGGGGGTCCCTCAGAGGTACTTGCTATGGGGACACAGGAGGGCACATAAGTGGTAATGTTATTGCCAGGGGGCAACCTGGCACTTAGCAACCTGGCACTTAGAAAACAAAAAAAGAGACAAAAAGAGAGTTAAAGAGGAACCATAACCAAGGATTATATGTAAAGAGAAGTACCGAGAGCCAAATATAGTGTAGTAAGTTAAGGTGCTGGATTAGTTAAAGAAGAGTACAGTGATATACTCACAAACACGGGTTACCTCCAGGTAACCACTGTATAGGCAGGTGAGGAGATTAGCCTGTCCTCACTCAGGAATAAGAAGTCGCTCTCTGTAGATAGGAAAGAGATGGGGTATCCCCCTCCACCAAGGGTGTATATTAGGTATAACGTAACGAGGACAGAGGCGCCAAAAGAATAAAAACAATATTTAAAAGGTTTAAAAGTGCTTAGGAGGCAGTGGTGGACTTACCTCCTGCAAGCAGACACAACGAGCTGTGTATTTTTTGTACAAAAATAAATGTATTGGTACACTCCGGGGGGTAGTTGCAACGCGTTTCGCAGGCAAAACCCGCTTCATCAGGCAATGGTAAACGGAGTACAAAGCTGAGGACAAGAGGCAAACATTGGTATATGCTCACAGACATATGTATAAATAAGTAAAACAGGTATATGTTGATAAAAACACACATGCACAGTGGTATAAGGAATATTATACGTCATTTAGTGTTGTTATTATTAACACTAAATGACGTATAATATTCCTTATACCACTGTGCATGTGTGTTTTTTTAAATGACAAGTTTGGACTCAATTCACTAAGCTTAACTCCTGTCTTTAATAACTCTTCAGAGCTGTTTTACAGTTATCACAATTATATCACCATGGTGATAACTGTAAAACAGCTCTGACGAGTTATTAAAGACAGGAGTTAAGCTTAGTGAATTGAGGCCAAGTTCTTTTGGAAAATTTCTCTCCTCTAATATAACTGGCAAATTTGATGATTATAGCTTTTCTGGGGGCTTTTCTATTAACCGCTAAAGTTCGCGCCATTGACTCAATCGGAAGTACATATTAACTACTCTGAGGGAAAAACCAACATGACATCCTAGCCTAGGCTAAACGTCACTGAGAGGGTGTGGTTACAATTTAAACAACATACATACTGTAGATATAGGAAGCATTTCTATTGCTGAAAGTGAGATAATGGAGGTAAAAATTGGTAACCTGAATTATTAATTACGTTCTACTATTTGCCCTTATGGCTACTCTTTAAAGGACCACTATCGCTGCAAAAATCATTAAATGTATTTCAGAAAAGTACATTTCTTTCAGAGTAAAATGAGCCATAAATTACTTAATGTTGCTGTCATTTACAGTAGGTAGTAAAAATCTGACAGAACTGACAGGTTTTAGGCTAGTACATCTCTTCATAAGGGATTCTAAGCATGGCCTTTATTCTTTATAAAGACACTCCATAAAAAGGATTTACTTAAAGATGCTGCCCAGCCTATCTGATCACCATCCACTTTTTTGGCAGTTGGATGGAGCAACTTGCATTCGCTAAGTGATTTTTAAAATAAAGAAAACCCTGAGAAACCCCCATAAGAAAATGGGCTACTCCAAAACCTGTCGGTTCTGTCATATTTCTACTACCAATTGTAAGTGACAGCAACATAGAAGAAAAGTAATTTATGACTCATTTTACTCTGGAAGAAATGTACATCTTATTTGAATGTGTTTACATGCATTTTAAATTGTAGGATTTTCGCAATCGTGGTCCTTTCAGGCTTCTTTCAAATGGGAAGCTAAACTACTGGATTGTTAGGCAGTTCAACCTCCAATCTGACAGCCACCAAGTACCTCACATTTGAAATGTAATGCAGCCGAATGGCAGCATTTGTAAGCCTAGGTGTCATATAATGCAGTGCAGCCTCTTCACTGCTGGAGCCAAGCTGAACTGGCAAGTGCTTGGTCGGTGACAGGAAGCTGCTAACAGGTGATGGATTCATCACCTTCAGGCTCCCATGTTAAAAAAAAAAAAAAACAAATAAGTCATATTGATACATTTTTATAGGTTATGAACAGATAGTTGTGGTCTGTAAATGAAATATCATATTACTGCTCAGATTGGGACTCTGCAGACCACTTTTAAAGTCTATTAGTCTCTCTACTCATTAGCCAATATGCAATTCAATTTGTCTCCTGAGTTTTCACCTATGAGATATTTTCACATGTTATCCTAAATGCTTTTTAAACCACCAGCAAGTAGAGATGGCCCGAACGGTTCCCGGCGAACTTCGGTGGTTCGCGATCACGGAGAACCGCAAACTTTTCTGGAAGTTCAATTCGCCCCCATAGTGCATCATTAGCTTCAATTTTGACCCTCTACATCACAGTCAGCAGGCATATTGTAGCCAATTAGGCTACACTCCCTCCTGGAGCCACTCCCCCCCCCCCCCTTATAAAAGACAGGCAGCGCCAGGCATTGGACTCACTCGTGTGCCTGCAGTAAATAGAGAAGGGAGAGCTGCTGCAGATTCTCATAGGGAAAGTTTAGTTAGGCTCTTGTAGGCTTGCTATCTTGCTCCTTGCTGATTCTTATTGCTAAACAAAAGCATCCCTCGACAGCTCTTTTGAGAGCTAATCTTGTTCTAGTAATATATTGTTTTGTGTGGCCCACTTGCATTATATACAGCCCTGGCAGTCAGTCGCAGCTGGCCTTTGGTGTAATTCCTACACTGCGCACTGCCAGGCCCAGCACACTCAGTGACTACCTGTGTGTGTGTGTGTGTGTGTGTGTGTGTGTGTGTGTGTGTGTGTGTGTGTGTGTGTGTGTGACAGGCAGCTGCAGATTTGTAATCCCATCCCAATCTCTGCACCTGTTCACTGTTCAGTGCACCTACCTACGTGAGCGCACGCATTGTTAATACCGCCAGTCATTGCACCTGTTCATGGCCAGAGGCGTCCTTTGGGGGTGGCAAGTGGGGCGATCACCCCAGGCCCCGCACATGATGAGGGCCCCGCATGTCATGCCCGCCATATTATGCTCATTTTGGTGGTGGTGAAGGAAAGGTCTACAGAAGTCTAGCTGTTTGTGATCTGAGCAGTGTGTCATTTACAAATACTCAGATCTTCCTATTTTGTTTTATGCACCTTATATTTCGCACCAACCCCCCTTTTATTGCTCAGGTTTTTGTCTTCAGCATGCTTTACTGTACTATGCCGTTTGCATTTTTGTAATGAATTTCTGCCCTGACATGAAGCTTGCCAAATGTCAGATTATGGTAACGTGCAAGAGCCTCAGGCTGAGGGCCCCAGGGGCATTTAGGTTAGTCAAGCATGGACTGGAGCTAGAGGGGGCTCAGGCTGGAGCTTCCAGACTGGCTGAGGATTGGTGCTAGGTTTCATGGGGAGCTAGGGATAGGTAGAGGCTGGCTGGGGAACTAGGGATAGGTACAGTTTGATTACATTACGTATTGTAATTGTTCCTATATTGGTTGGCTTAGTTTGTAAACAATAATAAGGCATACTGCTTTATAGGTGGACAAGCCCGTGACTGTGGTGGTACGGTACATGGCCTACACTTATGGCTCTAGGCCCCGCATATGACACTCGCCCCAGGCCCCGCATATTCTAAGGCCGCCTCTGTTCATGGCGGTACCTGTGTGCGCGTGTGTGTGTGTGTGTGTGTGACAGGTGCACATTTGTAATACCCATCACTGCATATACCTACCTGTTGTATTCAGTGCACCTACCTACGTGAACGCATGCAGTGTGATATTTAATACCACCAGTCACTGTACCTGGTTACGGTACGTGTGTGTGACAGGTGCACATTTGTAATACCCATCACTGCATATACCTACCTGTTGTGTTCTGTGCACCCACCTACCTACATGAGCGCACGCAGTGTGATATTCAATACCACCAATACCACACACACGGTACGTGTGTGTGACAGGTACACATTTGTAATACCCATCACTGCATATACCTACCTGTGGTGTTCAGTGCACCCACCTAACTATGTGAGCGCATGCAGTGTGATATACCACTCCATGCATACCTGTTAACTGCACCTGTGTGACTGCACATTGTATTATACCTGGCAGTCAGTTCATACCTTTCACTTGAATGGATGGCAGACTTGCCATCCATAACAGATTCTCATTAAAGGATTTAAAGTTGATTCACATCTCATAAACAGAAGGGCCTCGGAAGTCCTCCTGTATTGTTATTTTTGGTCACTACCTTGGGACGTGCATACCATGCCTGCTGCCTTCCTTGGATGTGTGGATAGCCGTTGCTTCTCCTTTGCCCACAGTGTGCCTGCTGCCTTCCTTGGATGTGTGGTGGTAGCTGTTCCTGCTCCATTGCCCACAGCATGCCTGCTGCCTTCCTTGGATGTGGTGGTAGCCGTTTCTTAGGCTCCCATTCCGGACCAGAATCGAACCAGGATTCCCGGCCATTACCCGTGGTCACCATGGTACTGAGAAAGTACCGTCGAAAGCTTCACACAGTTGAATGAATGGCAGACTTGCCCTCCATAACACATTCTTGGCAAATGCTTTCGATTTGGTTCGTCTTGCGCTGGATCAAGGGTCCATCTGACCACAGATGCCAAGGTCAGGGCAGGTACATTACTTATACAGCAAATGGGTCCTTACTTGGATGTAGCAGGTTCTCAGGCTCCCACCCCAGACCGGAATTGAACTCTGATTCCCTGGCCATTACCTGTGGTCACAATGGCGAACTTAAATGTAATTTTAAAAAGTAGATGTAAGCTTTAACAATGGTAGAGAAAGAACCATCGAAAGTTGATAAGGCAGTCAGACATTACCTGATATCACTTAGGAAGAGCAATCTCGCCATGGTGTGCACCAGTCCAGCATGGCCATCACAACACAAACAGCTGTTTGCGGTGCGTTACACAGTGAGTTTGGTGTGTCAGTGTGAACCAGTACTCTAATTACATTCCCTGATAGATGTATACACATGCAAGATGTTTTAAAGCTTTAGGCTTGCAATTTAGCATTCAATGTGATTTCTGCCCTCATCCATGCAAAAACTAAGATTTTAAACCCCTTGAAACATCCTTTATATCACTTTTCTGGCCAGCATAAGTGTTTCTAGTTTTCAAAGTTCGCCTCCCCATTGAAGTCTATTGCGGTTCGCAAAATTCCCGCAAACTGAACTTTTGCGGAAGTTCGCGTTCGCGGTTCATGAACTGAAAAGTGGAGGTTTAGGCCATCTCTACCAGCAAGCAATAAAATACTCAAAATAATGTTAATAGTACTTTTCCATCAATTCTGTCACTTTTATAATTGAAAAATGCTAAAAAGATATTTTAAAGAGAAGATGAAAATCTAGATCCCCTTCTGATAATGGTCTGAGAGGAATCTATCTGTTGGCCACATCAAATAGTACATGGCCACCTTTAGACCTTTAGCAGCTCCAGTGATAACCAGTGAAAGCCTTATTGTTATATTACAGAGTAATTCTGCAAGGAAAATAACCTTTAATTGTTCAGGGTTTCACTCTAATCCATGCAAACCAAAATAAATTCATTGTTAACCTCCTGAGCGATAATCCCGAGCTGAGCTCGGGGTATGTCGCGCAGGAGGATTTCTCAGGCCCCGCTGGGCCGATTTGCATAATTTTTTTTTTGTTACACGCAGCTAGCACTTTGCTAGCTGCGTGTAACTTCCGATCGCCGCCGCTCGCCGCCGATCCGCCGCTACCCGCCGTTCCGCGCAGCCCCCCCCCCTCCCCAACCCCTTGCGCAGCCTGGCCAATCAGTGCCAGGCAGCGCTGAGGGGTGGATCGGAACTCCCTATGACGTCACGACGTCCATGACGTCGGTGACGTCATCCCGCCCCGTCGCCATGGCGACCAGGGAAGCCCAGCAGGAAATCCCGTTCTGAACGGGATTTCCTGCTTACTCTGATCGCCGAAGGCGATCGGAGTGGGTGGGGGGATGCCGCTGCGCTGCGGCTATCATGTAGCGAGCCCTGGGCTCGCTACATGATTTAAAAAATAAAAAAAATTAAAAAATAGTGCTGCGCCACCTCTTGGGCGATATAATTGTATCGCCCAGAGGGTTAAGGGTCTATATAAAGTCCCGTACCAAAACATTATTGAGGCAAGGGCTCACACAGAGGCGGCCTTAGACTACGCGGGGCCTGGGGCAAGTACTGTATGCGGGGCCTAGAGCCATAAGTGTAGGCCATATACCGTACCCTTACCTGGGGCTTCCACACGCCCCCTGCAGCTGCCCTGTGCCTGCACTGTCATTGAAAGATGATCGCTCAGCGAACCTCCCGTCCCCCGCAATGCCCCTCTTTCAGTCGGTCGACTCGCCAAGTCACTGTCCACTGCTATGCCGCCAGAGAGATACGTAGAGAGCACACTTTTCTTGGCTGCGACTGGAGGCAGTTACGGGACCAGTACCGGAGCTGCTGGCAGCGGAGAACGGCGGCGTGGGAGTGATCCGTGCGCATGGGGCTGGAGGAAGCCCCAGGTATGTATAAAACATTGTTTTTCTCTTGTCTCTGGTACAAGTAAAGTGCTTAGTGCTAATTGCTATTAAGAATATATATGCATATATGCAAGACATAAATACAAAGAGTTAGGGCTGCAACAAGCTAATTCAACACCAGCAGTGAAAGGGTTACACACACTGCTAGTGTTATCAGGGCTGGCACAGGAGACAAATGCATAGGAGAAAGAGAGAAAGTGTCGGCTTACCACGGGGAGAGAGACTGTAGCTGATGTCTGCACGGACAGATGGGAGAGTGTCCGTGATCTCTGCACGGCCAGTGTTCGTGTACCTGTCCCCTCCATCTTCAAGAGGAGGCTAGGAGTGGGGACTGGAGAAACGTGGGAAAGCTGCAGGCAGGACTGGAATCCTCCGCAGCTTTTACTATTTCAAAAGAGCCGCTGCTCTCTCCTTACTGGCTGGCTGTCTCTGTGCAGGCAGGGGTGCTGGAGCCTTTGCCATCTAACAGCCAGCCACAGCAATTAAGCCCTGCAAAGCAAGTCATATGTGTGCGGCAGGAAGGGCATGCTGGGTAGCCTCACTCTCATTTCCGTTTTCTGCCTGTTGTCGCCTGAAGCTAAGGAGGCTGAAGCTGCCTCATAGGCAGACCGGCACTGGCTGTATGTGGCAGCGCGGGGCCTCTCCAGACGCGGGGCCTGGGGCGACCGCCCCACTTGCCCCCCCCCCCCAAAGGCCGGCTCTGGGCTCACAGATACAACAAATAATTATTATTATTATTATTATTGCAATGTTTTCCAAAATATAGGCATGCCACTCTATCTCTCCCTTGCGCCCACAATCTAATTACAACCATTGCCTGCTTTAATTTAATGTTGCTACCAAAGCCTAAGGCCAATCATTTTGGGAAACCAACTAACAGTTATCATATCAGTATGTTTTTTGTTTGTATATGGGAGGAAGCAAGAGTGCCTGGAGGAAACCAGCGCAGGAAAAACTTGCAAATAATCAACATTTATGATATGAAATTATGATCAGTAGTTCGATTTTTATTTTTATATAAAATGTATTAGTCTCAATAGATTTTCATTAGATTCAATGCTTACTGTGTATTGAATTTAATAATCTATTGTTGTGTGATCACCTTAAGTCAGTCATAGCTGTTGAGCTGTTAATCTTTGATAATATATATTTAATAAAAGTGAGCTTTTGCTTTCCTGCATGTTGCTTATCATACCAGTCTAAATATCTCCTCCTTCTGATTTCTTGCATAGTTCATATTACGCAAATGCAAATAATTCCACATTTTGATTCAGCCCATTAGGAGATAATATATTCATTTTATATATCCATTCTGTCTCTTTATGTGTCATTATTTTAATATATTCTTCTCCTCGCCAATCTTTCTCCACTGTCTGTAGTCGCACAAAATATGAATGAATCCAGATTACCATGATTTTCTTGAAAGTGTTTACTGAGGGGATATTTATTTTCCCCCCGTTTTATATTGTTAATATGTTCCCCAATTTTTGTTAGCAGCTTCCTCTTTGTTCTACCAATATATTGCTTTCTACACCCACATTCAATAATATAAATCACCCCTGTACTCATACAATTAAAGTGTTCCATTATATCAAAACATTCACGCATACTCAGTAAAGGAGTATAAGGGAAGAGAGACTGGCCCAATCCAGACAAGCCCTGAGGAAGATAGGCGGTCCTATCAAAACATGTCTGCTAATTGGTTGAAACAGAAATGGTGACTCCCCCCCCCCCCCCCCCCCCAAACCTCTGGATTCCAACCTAGTTACTAACCAGTGAGATCTTGACAGCCTTCAGCGGCGAGTTACCATCTGGGACTTGGACAATGATCGCTACAGACTCCGAAATTGAGGTGTCTCCTCTGCCCTCCTCCTACCATCGAGGAAACAAGAGTTGTGAAAGACTGAAACGTGAGCCGCGGATGCCAGCCAAATCACTATAGTCACCGTTTTACATGGAAGTGCAGTGGTTGTTGATGCATTTAACGTATGCAAGCTGCAGATTGCTATATAGATGAACTGAGTAATTGTGCCTGTCAAGATATTCCGAGAGGACATCAAGAAGGAGAGCAGCGCTGCTTTAGTTGGGGGCTCGGATTGAGTTGCTAGGGAGGGATTCAGGAAGGATCAGGTTGAAAAACATGATGCAGCTAAATAGGTGGTCTTAATGTGACCATTGTGTGAACATATAGCATTTGAGGATGTGCAATGTCACATGTTTTTATGAGTTTTAAAAACTTTTATATGTGTGATAAACAAAACAAAGTTCAGTACGATTTGTCTTTGGCACAAGAGCGCACTTTTCTTATTTTTTGCATACTGTTTAGTGGGAAGGGGTAACCCCACATATCTCTTTGCAGCCACTTCACTTAAATTATTTACAAGCGCTGCAATTTATCTATATATCTATATATCTACATATATCTATCAATATCTATATCTATATATCTATATATATATATATATATATATATATATATATATATATATATATATATATAGATATAGATATATAGATATCTATCTATCTATCTATCTATCTATCTATCTATCTATCTATCTATCTATATATATATATATATATATATATATATATGTACATATCTATATCTATCTATCTATCTATCTATCTATCTATCTATCTATCTATATATATATATATATATATATATATATATATATATATATATATTTCCATACTATTACTATTTCTGGTAATAAATCTTTTCAAAATTAATTGTCTTTCTTGCCACTTAAAACATACTGCATAGATGTAAACTTTTTCTTTTGCCTCTGTATGTAAATGAATAGAGCAATTATACTGTTGTTAAAAGAACCTCAGGGCATGCATGTTTGCCAACAGAACCTCCATTTAGTCACTCAGACTGTACGTTAGTTTGTAAAAGGGTAAAATATCTAATTGTTAAAGGGATCAATACTGTAAACCACGCTGTCAGAAATAAGGAAAAGATTAATTACTAATGGAAGTTGCTAAGGATGCATTAACAAACACAATGAACACAGTTTGAGCAATTACTTAAATTACAAGCTTTAAGGACTTGAAATAAAGGTCAGTCATTAAAAATCAGTGGGAAAAATGTTCTAAGTACTACAGTTTTCTTTATTTTCACCACTTTGCATTATATTGACTGAAATGCATAAAATTAAAACTAGACTGCGCTGTCTTTTCTTAGACCTATTTCTCCACTATCAATTTTTTGCCATAAATATCGGAAAGTGATGATCCTAGGAAAAATTGCATTCAACAATGTATATGCTAAGACACATACAAACAACCACATTATTTTGTACAGGCTCTATGAATCAGTTCATAAGTTATTCATTTTGCAGTGCTTTATAGATCTCTAACAGCTGATTAAATGTCGAACTTAAAACACAACTGTCAACGTATAGCTTTTTCCTAGAATGTCATTGAAGAAAAGGGATGACTGTAATAAAAGTATGTTGTAGTAGAACTGAAATCATCCCTTTTCTTTTGCCGCACCTTAAAAACATTGTTACATGAAATACTGATGATGTCGAACTGCATGGGGGACACCCTTTTGTGAAGTGTATGTGTAGCACAATCTAAACACTGGTCCCTATTCCCAAGAGTGCTGAAAGCCGCATGGCCATGGTAGTAAGATTGTATGTGGAGTGACAGACAACCTCTCTTACCCCTTCTCTGCTCAAAGGTTCTCACAGTGTACGCTCAACCAGGAAATAACAGGAGCATAGTAACAACACTGTATAAGGACTATATCAAGGTCATTCAAAAATAAAAAGGTAAGCTGATGCACAACTTATCACCCTATTTCGCTGCTAAATGTGGATGTAAAGATCTTTGGTAAATTAATAGCTAATAGGATAATGGACACTCTCCCTTCAGTCATTAGCACTGACCAAGTTGGGTTTGTGCCGAATTGTGAGGTAAGAGATCACATCATTACAGCACTTTTATTAATTGAACATCTCAGAAGAGACAAGGTCAAGGGCCACCTACTGTCCACTGACATGAAGAATGCCTTCGACAGTGTGGACTGGGACATTTTATGTGAAACCCTTATGTTCACTGTGGTCCAAGAATCAATGCTAGGAAGGATTATGGCATTATATATTGGGCCTCATGTGCAGATTAAGGTGAAAAACTACCCATCAGGCTTACTAAATCTGCAAAACATGGCCAAGTCAGAGGCACTCAATGGGGAGATTTATCAACGCATTACCAACAATTTTTTCTTCTTAAAGAACAAGCGACACCCATGCTAACCTAGTAATAAAAACACATATATAAGTAGATAAATACTACTTCTACTTACATAACAGATGTATTGTGCTATTCACGTAATGATTCCTGTGAATTTTATAAAGGAAAAGCAGAAAATCCTATTGCAGGCAGTGGCCATCTTGCCAAGCTAATGCTGACATCATATCCTTCCTGACTCTTGTTTTCCCCCCTCCCTTCTATTGCTCATTGTGTATTCATTAGCTGCCCTCCTCCCAGAGTCTTTTTTTTATTTAAACATCCAATCACTGAGTCACCTCATCCTTGCTTGTAAACACAAGGGATCAGCTACGCAGGAAATAAATGGAAGAGGAGGAATATATTATAGATAAAAAGAACTCCCAGCATTCAAAAGAACTCCCAGCATTCAACTTTTTGGCACTCTTTGGCACTGTTTGGCACTAGGGCCAGTGCTCCTAAAGTATGTGATAACTCCAAACCATAGCAGCAGAAAAAGTTTTGAATGCAGGATTAGCATCTTTATCACTTAATACACTCAGACCAGTTGCTGTTGAAATTTGATTTTTATGGTGACAATACCACTTTAATCTGTTTTAACAAGCAGGAAGAACAGTTCTGCATGATAATATGAACCTTCTTAAATCCTAGGTAATAGCGGCAGTTTAGCACATTTAGTTTTTTTAGAGCTGCACTACAGTTAAGAAAAGTGCATATCCATCCCTAAACTGGCACAGATTAAGAAATGCTTGATAGCAGTTCTACAGATGTAGAACTGCAGGCTAGACATGATTGCAGAGTGCAGGCTAGACCTGATTTGTGATGTGCTCCTCCCCTCTGCTGAATTCCTCCTCAGAGCTTGCTGCTATCAATACAGCAGGTGTGTTGGTTACCTCAGCAACAGCAATTCCCCTCACGCACTGCACTGTCTAAGAGACCTTCCTAGCTCCTCCTATTTTACAACAGTTTTAGAAGAAATCTGCATTAACTAATGATTTCTTAAGATTCCTGAGACAGTTCTGAATGGATTTCTAAAAACCTACCAATAAATTGTCTCAGACACTCTTGATAAATCTGGCCCAATATCTCTACACCCCTCACTATTGTTCAGGGTTTGCGCGAAACAATTGAGAACTCATCAGCCTTAACTTATTCAGGGATTAAACTCCACATTAACACTGACCTGATTTTCAAATTTAACTTCACACCTTTGCTTGACTACAATCACTAAAAGTCACTAAAATGAATGTTATGTCACATATTTTGTATTTGTTATTAAAAACCCGGACAATTTGTTCTTCCCCCACATTTCCTAAAACAGCTTCAGACCCTATTATATAACTTTATGTGTGCTTGATCTAAACCTAGCCTTAATAGAAGAATTCTATAGAAATCTAAAAAGATGGGGGAGCTGGGGTACCAGATCCTGTCAGAGACTTATGAGCATGCTGTTTGACCAGAATACTAGATTGGTGCTCCAATAGACCGAATAAGCAGTAGGTTGAGATCAAAGAGTAGGTATGTTCTAGTAGGTTCACCTTTACGCTCTTGACTATGGACTGTACCTTCTGCTGTCAAACCAGTTCCCTCCTTTTTAACTTAAGCAACCATGTCAGCCGGCATCTCCTCAGTGTATTGTTTATTAATCACCTTGCTGAAGCAATCTTATTCAGATTGTGGTAAGGGATTCATATTCCAGCTGCACTAATTATAAGGGGTTTGTAGCTGGGCTTGTTATGAGGAACACTATGAATTATTTTGCTATGGGGAACATAATGGTTGCATTTGCTATGGGGTGCTTATAGTAAAATCACTTCTTGTGGGCAAAGGGCATAATGGCTGCACTTGTTGATGGATAGATACAATCAGCCATATGCAATTCACTTTGTCACCTTAGTTTTCCCCCTGGTGATATTTTCACCCCTTGTAAATAAAATGCCTTTTACATAAGCAGCGAGCAAACAAATACTCAAAATAATTTTGAAGATTAAAAATGGTCTCCTAGGAGAAAACACAGGAGAAAAAGTGCATTGCAAATGGCTCAATGTTTGTTATTAGGGCCATCTCAATCCATGTGTGCATGTGCATGCTCACAGGTTTTAAATACAGTATGCATGGTTAAAATAATTTTAAAAAAAATCTCTGGCCCCTTGCAGTCAACTGTCCCACGCTGATCGCTCCGCTGTCTGCCGCCATACTGGGCTCCCCACATACTGTTCAGGCCGACCTCAACATCGTCCTTACTGCGGCTGCGTGAAGCGCTGCTGTCAATCGTTGCCACGTGGTCTCCAGCATAATGCGCAGGTGCAGTAGTTTTGTGTCTGTGCAGTACGCCGCGGGCAACATGGCCCTAATTGACAGTGGCGCTTCACGTAGGCGTAGTAAGGCCAACCGTGGGGTTGGCCACTGCACCGTGCGGGGAGCCCGGTATGGCGGCAGAGAGCAGAGCAGTCAGCGTGGGACAGTCGGCTGCAAGGGGCTGGAGAAAGCCCCAGGTGAGTAAATAACTTTTATTTTGCCGGATATGGATAATGTAAGAAGCCTGTGAAGGCCAGTGTTGAATAGGAAAAACATACACAACCGTACCTGAATCCCTATGCATTTCATAGAACACAGTGCAGGTTCTGACTTACTGCACAAAGAGCTTTTATGGGAGATACCACAAGTACCTGTTTACGATTCATTAGAAACCAACCGAAATTTACTTATTTATAATTAACAAAAAAAACATGATTTTCAAGTCACAAAATCTTCACTGAACATTTGAAAGTAAATCTAATAGTGTCAGTAAAATGGGCCTGGCTTCTATAGCCTACAATAATAATATATTTTTTTGCAGTGACTACTTTGCTGAAGACTAAATAATAAAACAGGTAAGAAAAAAAACGTGAATGTTCAGTTTGATTAAACATTTAAGTCTTTTGAATTCTATACATTTTTTTAGCGCTACTGAAAATAGCTCAGCACAAACATCCTGCAGAAATATAAAATTTGTATTGTTTTATTCTTAAAGAACAAAAGGAAAATATTGCTGGAACGTTACAATAGCATACTGTACTGTGGACACGCTTTTCTATTCTTCTTTGAAGAACAAAAACTAACTGCAGAAGCACAAAAGCATTCCGTAAATAAAGATTACCAACAATGCTGTACCACCTTGTATTTGAAGTGGTATAACTATTTCTATTGATACATTTTCATGTTTTGAAGAACTCTACAATGAGGTTATTAATTCAGGAGTATTTCCCCGGTGGTTGCCCATTCTTTGGAAAGTTCTTATGTTTATTTATGAGTTTATGTTCTAAGAAGGAATCTGTGAAGGAATTTCGACTAGGTTCATTTAGATGAATGTTTACAGTTCTCTGAACCTGTGCATGACAACAACCACCTACCACAGAGTATGTAACCTTCACTATGAATTATTTATACTCCCGGCCAGCCGCATGATAACATGGATATCATCTGGCTCAGATGAAAGAAAAGAATCAAAACATTATATTAAATAATTATACAAACTGTATGTTATATAAATGAATGCCCCAGGCATTATAATTAACATTGATTCTACTATACGTACATTGCTTACATAGGAAAACAAAACACGTGTTGATGTCATCTGTGGGAAGAAGTCAAAGTGAGTTCAAGTGCATGTCTCACTTCAGGATTATGACATGCTTAAAATTTCTATGCAGAGGCTGCAGGTCTTCCATACACAAAAAGTAATATTGACCTGTTACGATGCTGGGACTGTTGACCACCCCACTGAGATATGGACCACCCAAGCACAGAGTCTAAGAGACCATGGGTCTTCACCAGTGTCCCCCTAGTGGAGACAATGGACTTTGCTGCCTAGTGCCCACCAGGTTGCGCTTAAGGTAATCCCACAGTGGTTTGGAGAACAGGAGACACTGCTGAGTGGAGTGGACCAGGTTAATAGATAAAGACATATTCCAGTTAACAAACCAAGGGTCAGGGCGGGCAGCAGACTAGAGAGGTCGAAGGTCAACAGCCAGAGGTCAGGGCAGGCGGAGATCAATCAGAGGTTGAGGTCACAGGCCGAGATCACAACAGGAATCAGACTAGGTAAGTATCACGGTTCACCAACAAGGACTAGCCAAGCTGTCAGAACGAGCAGCACTGCACTGCAATGCACTTGAGGGCAGTGCTGCTTAGATACTGACTCTAATCAAGATTGGCGCCAATCTTTCCGCATTACGCATGCGTGCCAGGACGCGCAAGATTCTATGCATGTGCATTGGTAAAGGTTTGCACGCGCAAAGCTCTGCGCAGGCGCGCGTAACAGTTAGTGCGCTTGCATGTACGGTGTAATGCTGCATGCCATAAACAATGGGAAACAGCAATAAAGCCCAGTGTGCTCCCGTGCACACGACCGCCGATGTACGCCAGGATGGGGAGTATGACATGACCATTTCCATATTACCAGAGTCTTCCATTTCCAGTAAAATGTAGTAGATAAGAATTCTGCTGTACCGATCTCAGGATAAAAGTCCAATTTTTATTGAGCTAATTGCAGACTTATGGCTCCTTAGTCATCTTCCATTTCCACCTACAGTATATAGTATATTAGAAACTAAGTAAAAGTGTTCCATCCCTATTAATTAATAAAGAGTTTCTCTTCCCCCTTCCCCCCCAAAAAAAATTAACTCCTACCTAACTAATTAACCCCTTGTGTCATCTGCAGGGACCCCTTGTGTCACGGATTTCTGCACAAATTGGTCATAAAATGTGATCTGATCTTCATCTAAGTCACAACAATAGACAATCACAGTCTGCTTAAACTAAAACCACACAAATAATTAAAGGTTTCCATGTTTTTATTGTACCATGTAAACATTCACAGTGCAGGTGGAAAAAGTATGTGAACCCCTAGAGTGTCATCTTTAAGAGCTAATTGGAGTTAGGTGTCAGCCAGCTGGAGTCCAATCGATGAGATGAGATAAGATAAGATTAGTGGACGCCGGTAATGGTAACCGCCCGTAGCGATCAGAGGCAATCGCTAGGCCGACAACTCCGGGACCCAACACTGTACATATACATCACTGAGCTGTTGCCTAGCAATGTTTCTGTACAGCACTGGGGTCCCCAAACTGTGTGCCATAGTGTTTGGATCCAATCGCTGCAAACGCACAAGCTGGCAATAATGGTACAAAACATTCCCAACTAGTGATGAAATGTAGGCATGTAGGGTATCATTTTAACTGAGAAAAGACAAGTAACATATTTTGAGATGTTTTATAACTGTGGCACTTGTCATATGAAATTTGGAAGGAGTGAAATATGAAAAAAAAGTGTGTATTTTTCTGCACTTACGCCTAATTTTTCCCTATAAAATGCCTAAACCATTAAAAAATTCTTGAAAACAAATATTACCCAAAGTAAGCCTAGATTGTCCTGAATAAAACTACATGTATATCAAATGGCCTCTTTCACAGTGCGACGTTAAAGTCGCACGTTAGAAAATGTTCCAACGCAGACTAACACACAGCAATGCAAAGTCTGTGCAACATTCACAGTGCACACATTGCGTTGTGTGTAACGTGTATCAATCGTTAGAAAGTGCTGCATGCTGTGCGTTTAGCAATACATTTGCTGCGTTATGTGTGTTGCACATGCTCAGTAATGGTTTTTTATTAAAGTAACGCATGCGCCGCTTTCGTTCCATCAGTATGCGACGAAAATGGCGCACCAGGAGACACATAATGTAGTATAAAATAACGTCTAATGCCCTGCATTAGGGGCACGTTGTGCGACCTTAACGTCGCATCAAACGCAACGTCTTAGTGTGAAAGAGCCCTAAATTTTGACAACCAGCTACATAGTAACAAAAGTGCTGAAAATTCTTTGGGGTATTCAAACCTTCCATAATAGATCCACCAAGAACATAAGGAAAATAGCTTGCAGTGATCCCAAAAGATAGAAAATTACCTAGATATTCATGCATATAGCTCTGCACCTGCACAATTAGTCTACATAGAAGTGCGTTGCAAGCAAACAGAAAATGAATGGAATAGAAAAAAAAAAAAATCAGCAGAACCAAAATTATTGTAACAAACAAATCTAAATGTAGATGCTAATTACAACATACGTATTTTTCTGTGACAAATATGAAGAACAGATTGCCTTATAAAAGAAACTGCATGAGCATTCTTTGTTCCTAAGCATCAGAATATATAATGACTATACAGGTGTTAAATTGCAGCATATCAGGCCCACAAACTGTGTGCATGATGTGCTTTATGTTGATGTTGATAAAATCATTATTCTCCAAAACTGGACGTAACATATCTTCATGTCTTTTGCACTTTATTAAAGAATGAGGCCGTCACACTACAGTGCTGCCTTAATAGTCTTGTGGACATCAACATCTAATATGCTTGATAAACATTAGCATTCTGGATAATTAGTATCAGATAATATAATTTCTGGTCAACACATGTTGGAAAAGCTTCTAGTGTTTTGAGATTTCTTTATATTTAGGACATCCAAAATCATAAAAGGCAGGGAAATTAAATTATGATTTTGTTTTACCTACATTAAACATGCAGTTTAATGGTTAGATTCTACAAGTAGGTGTACTATGTACTTTTCATTGATATTTCAGATGTATTAGGAACATACTTCCTAATACAGGAAGGAATACTTTGTACTGAAACTAAATATAGCTCTGTATGCATTGTGTATTCACTATACTGTATATACATATGTGAATATATTAACAGACTGACTT
Source organism: Hyperolius riggenbachi (assembly GCF_040937935.1). Classification (NCBI taxonomy): domain Eukaryota; kingdom Metazoa; phylum Chordata; class Amphibia; order Anura; family Hyperoliidae; genus Hyperolius; species Hyperolius riggenbachi. The sequence goes on along the minus strand of NC_090647.1, from coordinate 423,552,290 downwards.
TTTAAACTGTTTACATTAATTGAAACAATGTATTAACTATGAGATTAGAGAGAATAATATTGTATGAAGCCTTTTTCCAAAAATGAGTGAATGAGCTAAGGTAGAGTGACCAGATTTTTGTGGGTCCAACCTGGGACGGGGAGGGGGGGGGGCAAAGTGGAGGGGACTGAGGAGCGCGCAGTGACGAAGACTCGAGGGGGGTGGGCGTGGTCATGGCATTGTATGGGCGGAGCTAATGTAATGATGTAACAGCGAGGCATAAGAAAGCAGTGTTTACGCCATGGTGTGGTCAAACAAGACTTTGCATCATGGGTGTGCAGAAACTGTTTGATGCTAAAAGTATACCGTAACCACAAAGCAGCAAACATAGCCATCTATGACCATTAAATAATAAATGCAGCAACAGTTACCCCGGACACCAGAAAATAAACGCAATGGGCAACATGTCAGCACAAAATAAACGCAATGCGGGCAAACATGTCAGTACAAAATAAACGCAATGCGGGCAGACATGTCAGTACAAAATAAACGCAATGCCGGCAACATGTCAGTACAAAAAAAAATGCAATGTGGGCAACATGTCAGTACAAAATAAACGCAATGTGGGCAAACATGTCAGTACAAAATAAACACAATGTGGGCAAACATGTCAGTACAAAATAAACGCAATGCGGGCAAACATGTCAGTACAAAATAAACACAATATAGGCAAACATGTCAGTACAAAATAAATGCAATGCGGGCAACATGTCAGTACAAAATAAACACAATGCGGGCAACATGTCGGTACAAAATAAACGCAATGCGGGCAAACATGTCAGTACAAAATAAACGCAATGCAGGCAAACATTTCACCAGAAAAAAACGCAATGCGGGCAAACATTTCACCAGAAAAAGAACGTAATGGGAGCACATTTCACCTGGAAAAAGCATTTACTCACCTAGCAGAAGTCTCTGGCCTCTGGCGTGCTGCTCCCGGGACCACCTTCCTCCTCCTGCGGAGTTCAGCGCTGACAGGGCTATGGCAAGATGGCGCCCGAAGCCCTGTACTGGAGACACAAATAGTCTCCAGTACAGGGCTTCGGCAGCCATCTTGGCTCTGCTCGCCTGCCGGTGTCAAAACACCGGAAGACTAAGGAGGCTGGAGCGGGGCTGCGGGCAATGAACTGGCACGGCGTCTATAGACGCCGCTGCCAGTTCATGAGGATAGAGTGGCCAGAGTCCCGAGGCCGGGACATCCTGCTACTAAAAGCGGGACGTTTCCTGGGACCTCATGCTGCCTGGGACAGCAGACCCCGAATCCGGGAAGCGTCCCGGGCAATCCGGGACGTCTGGTCACTCTAGCTAAGGCCTGGAACCCACTACAAATCACTAATCGCAATCGCTAGTGATTTGTATGAGCGTTTTGTAAGCGATTTCATGAACTTTTTTGGTAATCTGGTAAGTGACTCTTAAAATGTGTAAGCGTTTTGCCAGCGATTGTGTAGCGATTAACGTTTTTAATTCTGATTGGTCCTTTCAATTAATTTTAATTTGTTTACAGTGTGCAGTAATTTCAAAACGCTAGCGAAATCTCTGTGTGCAGGTTTTGATAAGCGATTACGCCAGAGTTTATATACGTTATATTGCAGAAACGCTACCGCTAACCCTAAACGCAAAAAATGCTGCATGTCCTGAGTTTTGTGATTAGGTAATCGCAATCACTCCAGTGGAATTTGGCCCATCCATTAACATTAGCTGAGCATTTAGGGAAATCGCTAGCGGTTTGAATCGCTCCCTAAACACTCAGAAAATAGCTCTAGTGGGTTTGAGCCCTAAATGTTGAAGACATTTCAGTCTAAAATGACTTTGTAAATATTTAATGTTGCGGATTGACTCAGAGAGCTGGACCAATCAGCAACCAGGGAGGAGTAGGAAATATTTTCTACTCATCTTTGAGGTGGCAGGCATCCTAATTAATGCCTTCCTCACCTGGTACCCCAAGTATAAATAAGGAAAGCCAGACATTGAGCAGCCTTTTTGTTGTGTGCTTAGCATGTTAGCTGCCGTAGGAGATACACTGTAATTTGCTAAGTTGGTTTTGAGTGAAAATGAGTCATTCTATTCCTTTGGGGGCTTTACTACATTTGCATTATATTAATGCTGGTAGGGTGTGTGTCAGCTTCATTTTTACTTCATTCGTGGTTGCTGGATAAGAATTTTCAGTTTAAGTTTGCCAGAGAGAACAAAGAAAAGGACTTCTGAAACGATGTTTGTTGGACAGAAGTCTAAAATGTAATTCCTTGGACACTTGAAAAGAGGAGATGTTTGGTGTAAACTAAATACAGGAAAACAAACCTATACCTACTTCGAAACAAGGAGAAAGAAGTTTCATGGTAATGCTTTGCTGCAGCAGGACCTACCAGCTCATCATCATGGAATACACCATATTAACTGCATATATTACTTAAAGAGAACCCAAGGTGTATCTTCGGGAGACAGATGGGACACAGAGGCATGTTCTCTGCCTCCTGACATACCTCTGTGTCCCCACACCACCGCTCTCTGCCCCCCCCCCCCCCCCACTCACCGCCGCGTTATAGCCCCCTGAGATAAGCGACAATATTTGTCTATCTTGGAGGTTAACAGTGAGGAAAGCAATTCCCTTTTTGAAACACCCGCCAGGGGCATTCCTGCAGGGTTTACAGAGCTGCCATTGAGCATTTCTCTCTCTTTGGCCATGCCCCCTGCATCTTCTCAGATTGGTGAATGATAACATGCATGCCCAAAACCAATCAAAGTACCTGTTTTATGAATGATCAGTGATGTAATGAACAATACTGATCAGCCAATGAAAGTCTAAAAAAAAAAACAAAAAAACGTTCACTTCCCCTTTGTCTTAGAATGCTTCAGACACAGTGGCCAAATATAATAGTGCAGCACCAACAAGGGTAGAGTAAACAAACAAACAAAAAAAACACCAGCCCATTAACCCTTTCTGCCGTGCCACCCCCACCCCTCATAGCTACCAAAATGAAAAAAGAAAGAAAAAGGTAAATTGACAGAACTTAAAAGATAACACATAAATTGTTATATTAGGGTTTTAGCTTTTTGTATATGTATGCCAGAAGGGTATATTATTGTTATTTTTTTGCAAATCGGGGCTCATAATTATTTATAGAGTACAATGACAAAAACCAAAAGCACAAAATGAAAAAAATACACCTTTATTTCCAAATAAAATATTGTCACCATACACTGTTCTAGGAACACATAGTTTCAACGTGATAACCAGAACAAATAGGAAAATAAAATGTGGGGATTTTACCTACAGTAGCATTGTTTATTTATATAGGTACAGGTATTTATTTATATAGGTATAGAGGTTGAAAATGGAAAAATTGTATTTTTTTATTTTTTCCTTGTCTTCCCTTTAACTGCTCTGTGACTGCTTAACGCCAATTGGCGTAAAGAGGAGATTAGCGGGGAATGTGCACTCTGCTCCATTAACAGTCTGCCAGATGGGATCAGAGCTGGCAGGCTGTCAGGGAAAAAAAGTATTTTCTTTTGTACAGCACTGGGATCTAGTGCAGCACTGTACGGGGGACAGCTCTGTCACTTAGCTGTCCTATCGAGTGGCTCAAAATCTGATACTTCTCATAGGGTGATCCCTATGAGAGGTGATCACAGTGGTTGGATCCCCAGGGGGAGGGAAAGAAGGCAAGAGGCATACAATTTAAAAATAGTTTTTTAATAAAAACAAAACAAAACACAATTAATAAAAAAAACAAATCACAGCAGCAATCATATCCCACCAACAGAAAGCTCTGTTATTGGGCAGCACAGGAAGTAAAATTTGTTTGGCTGCTAAGTTGTATGGCTGAGTAATAAGCTGTTAAAGCTGCAGAGTGCAAAATTGTAAAAAATGGCCTGGTCACTAGGGGGGTTGTAAACCTGTGTTCCTCAAGTGGTTAAACAGCATTTACTTTAAACAGATTTACTGTCAGATCCACTATTTCCAACATGTCCAATTAATGATTTCCAATTAATTTTTCCGATCGATTTTCCATAGAAGTGATCAGAAAATCAATTGGAAATCAGACATGTTGTCGATCTGACAGTGAATCTGTCATAAAATTGCAATGTGTGTTCTTGGCATAAGGGGAACACAATCAAAAGGAGGTAGCGTTCACAGTGGGTTAACAACACAATCCTTTCCCAAAAACTTTCATAAAAATGCACATAAAAACTCCATGATTAAAATCCATAGGAAGTCCACTATGTAAAAGATCTTCATAAACCTATGCTGTTTCCTGCTGATCCTCACAGAAGGATAGGCCACCACCAGCACCCTTTGTGTGCCACTCACCGCAATTTTAGACCAGCTAAGTGGTCCAAATGAGCCTTGGGACCGTTCCCGGGTTGTCCCCCACCTCTGTGGCAACCAATATCAAAGTTTCCTTCCTCCAACAAGTCTCCTGCTTCCTTTGCGATTGCGCATCAACCTCAATAGAAAAACTCCATATAGTGCAATATCGCTTTAAAATGTTTATTACTAAAATATGAATACACTCACATGCTCCACAATGTAAAAAGCGCTCAGAGTAATTTCTTAAACGGGCTCTCCCCCGTGTTGATGGCCAGGCTGGCAGGCTCCGGGTTTCTGTGTGGTTCCACTCCACTTCCGCCGTGCGCTCGGTCAGTGGTGTGTCCGTCCGTGCCGGCCTCACCGCCGCTCAGAATAGCTGCCTCCGCTTCCACATCAGACTCCGCCCGATCAATTTCGTCACGTATGACTCATCAGGGGCACGGAGTCTGATGCGTCTTGCGTACATTTGTACGTCTCCTCCCCACCTACATAATCCTAACCCCCGCCTCCCCTGCACAGCCTGCTTTTTCCGCCATCAAAAGGGCATCACCCTCACATAATTTCAGACCAAACCCTGTAGGACACAGCTTAAAAACACTCTATTATTCCTTATTATCATAATCATAATGAACAATACCCCTTACATAGATGCGTTAATCTATTTATTAACACTATAATATAGTGTTTATCTGTGTTATATCATTGACTCAGAAAAAACGTAAATAATACATATATAAGAATACACATATGTATAAAAATATAAAATTCTACACAGAGTTTGCCACTGATACATTTGAGTTCTTAGCCTCTATCACAGGGACATGTTTCAAATGTAGACACAGTATGACATAAATGACTCAGACTCCCCACATTTAAGATTACCTCATTATATGACTTTATTTCAATCCTCTATGCGTACGCATCCATCTCGCCCCGTCTCTCAAGGTCACAATACCCTTACTAATCCCTCAAACCCCCTCCCCTATCTCTATTTCACCCTACCCCCATTCATAAGGATATTTTAGTGTAGATTAGCCGAAATGGATGCCTACACATTCACACTCATCAATACTCATTTTGCTGGGATAAACATCTCCCCCATACACTCCCCAACTTCAAGATTTTTACCTCTGCATATCAACCCGGGCGACAAAGGTGCATGTACACACATTGCACCCCTATTCACTCAGAAAACATACCAGGTCAATATCTATATTGAGCCCCTCTGGTCTCAACGTACCCATCCTGTGGATCCATTTTGTCTCTTCCTGTGATACCTTTCTCACCTTATTACAACCTCTCCAGTGGGGAACAATCACAGAAGGACAATTCCCTCGGATCACAATTGTGATCCCTACCAAAATTGGCTGATAAGCTATGGTTAGGATACCCTTTCCTGATATTTTGGATATGTTCACCAATTCTCTCTTTCAGGGTCCTATTCGTTCTGCCAATATACTGCCATCCGCATTTACACCAAGCTAGGTATATAACATATTTGTCATTACATGTAATAAATTCCTCGATTTTGAAACTCTTCCCATTACTGGATGATGCTACCCTATCTGTTTTCACACCCATCGCTTCCCTACAACCTTTGCATCCTCTACAAGGGAAAAATCCCGCTGTCTGCCACCCCTGCATTTTTGGGGGTATCTTGGGTTCCACACAGCTGGGTGCCAAAATTTGTCTAAGGTTTTGGGCCCTCCTATAAATAAATTTGGGTTTACCAGGAATAATATTTCACAAGGTTAGATCAGTTTTTAATATCCCCCAGTATTTCACAATTATCTTTTGAAGTTGCCTATACTGGGTATTGAACCCCGTAATAAAGGCAACGTCATACTCACCTTTGGTTGACTCCATCTCCCCATTACCTATAAGGGTTTGTCTATGAAGATTGGCAATCCTCTCAATCTCCTCATCAAGTTCCCAGCTGTGTGGAACCCAAGATACCCTCAAAAATGCAGGGGTGGCAGACAGCAGGAAAATTGTTCCCCACTGGAGAGGTTGTAATAAGGTGAGAAAGGTATCACAGGAAGAGACAAAATGGATCCACAGGATGGGTACGCTGAGACCAGAGGGGCTCAATATAGATATTGACCTGGTATGTTTTCTGGGTGAATAGGGGTGCGATGTGTGTACATGCACCTTTGTCGCCCGGGTTGATATGCGGAGGTAAAAATCTTGAAGTTGGGGAGTGTATGGGGGAGATGTAGTTATTTATCCCAGCAAAATGAGTATTGATGAGTGTGAATGTGTAGGCATCCATTTCGGCTAATCTACACTAAAATATCCTTATGAATGGGGGTAGGGTGAAATAGAGATAGGGGAGGGGGTTTGAGGGATTAGTAAGGGTATTGTGACCTTGAGAGACGGGGCGAGATGGATGCGTACGCATAGAGGATTGAAATAAAGTCATATAATGAGGTAATCTTAAATGTGGGGAGTCTGAGTCATTTATGTCATACTGTGTCTACATTTGAAACATGTCCCTGTGATAGAGGCTTTAGAACTCAAATGTATCAGTGGCAAACTCTGTGTAGAATTTTATATTTTTATACATATGTTTATTCTTATATATGTATTATTTAAGTTTTTTCTGAGTCAATGATATAACACAGATAAACACTATATTATAGTATTAATATATAGATTAGCACATCTATGTAAGGGGTATTTTTCATTATGATTATGATAATAAGGAATAATAGAGGGTTTTTAAGCTGTGTCCTACAGGGTTTGGTCTGAAATTATGTGAGGGTGATGCCCTTTTGATGGCGGAAAAAGCAGGCTGCAGAGGGGAGGCGGGGTTAGGATTATGTAGGTGGGGAGGAGACGTACAAATGTACGCAAGATGCATCAGACTCCGTGCCCCTGATGAGTCATACGTGACGAAATCGATCGGGCGGAGTCTGATGCGCAGGCAGCTATTCTGAGCGGCGGTGAGGCGGGCACGGACGGACACACCACTGACCGAGCGTGCGGCGGAAGTGGTGTGGAACCACACGGAAACCCGAAACCTGACAGCCTGGCCATCAACACGGGGGAGAGCACCTTTAAGAAATTACTCTGAGCGCTTTTTACATTGTGGAGCATGTGAGTGTATTCAAATTTTAGTAATAAACATTTTAAAGCGATATTGCACTATATGGAGTTTTTCTATTGAGGTTGATGCGCAATCGCAAAGGAAGCAGGAGACTTGTTGGAGGAAGGAAACTTTGATATTGGTTGCCACAGAGGTGGGAGACAACCCGGGAACGGTCCCAAGGCTCATTTGGACCACTTAGCTGGTCTAAAATTGCGGTGAGTGGCACACAAAGGGTGCTGGTGGTGGCCTATCCTTCTGTGAGGATCAGCAGGAAACAGCATAGGTTTATGAAGATCTTTTACATAGTGGACTTCCTATGGATTTTAATCATGGAGTTTTTATGTGCATTTTTATGAAAGTTTTTGGGAAAGGATTGTGTTGTTAACCCACTGTGAACGCTACCTCCTTTTGATTGTATTTACTTATGTGGAGGAGGCGAACCAGTGGTTATATATATTTTTTATAGGAGGATACTGAGGTGTCCCCATTTTTTATGCTGAGAGTGCAAACTTCTTGTGATTGATAAGGGGAACACAACCCGTAGTGTTCAAGTGGCTAGTATAGGTTAAGATAAGGTGCCTTTGTACCCATATTTCATAATAGGGTAGGCCCTAATTTGTAATCACAATCAATGCCAGTAAATAGTACAATCATAGATTTAAAGATGTATTGCTAAGTATAGGATAAAAGTAGATGGTAGTGGAAGGTCAATAAGTCTTTAAAGTGATGTTGTGCTTTCACTGCCTTGTGCTTGTGTGCTTCTGCACCCGATCGTCCCATGTATGTCATAGGAGAAACCCTGCTTCATCAGAGGCCAGCAATCATACAGTAAGAGAGATCTATTATATGTAAAGAATCCCAGAAATGTTTAAAAGGGGCAGCACCAAAACCATTTGTAACCAAAATCATATATTTTGGTACTGTCATGTATACAGTGAGCCAATGTTTATCTCATACGAAGCGGGATTCATAAAACCGTGGTCATGTTAGTGTAGCGTGCACCGCAACTGCCACGTGATGCACTCATAGTTCGACCGCGGTACTCCTCTAGCACAGCCACTACTACAGTAATTACCGTAATAGTGGCTGCGCCAGTTGAATACAGCCACTGTGCTATGAGCACACCAGTTACGCACACTCTCTGAGATAATATAACTGCACGCTCACAGGTAATAGTAAAGCATGCTGTGTGTGCAGGGTAGAATTACCACGGTTTAATGAATCAAGTTCTATGTCATATGTCATGTCATGTCCAAGTACCCTTTAAGGTCCCTAAAGAAATTGGAATAATTTGATCATTACAGCAAAGGGAAAGGAGACTGTATCACATGTCATGCCCAAAGCAGCCTTTCATAAATACAGTGATACAATTGTCTGATGCAATATGCATTCTAAACTATGAAATAATAATAATGAATGAAAAAAATTCTAACAGCAATAAAGTAAATCACCACTCCCCATTAAATCTCAAGTCTTAAAGTGGTATGAAACCCAGAATTTCTTCTTTGCTCTAAAATATTATTTACAGCATATAATATACTAACATTTTTTTCAGTAGAACAGCACTCACAGGGTTAAATCACAGAACTTACCTTTTCTCCTGCATGGAGATACCGCATCCAAACTGGTGATAACCTTATCTTGTGTTTACTTAAAGAGAACATGTATAGAGTAAAAGTATTTTACTGAGGAGTAGACTACATGGAAGGTAAGTATGACTTGTGTATGCTTATTTTGACTTTAAAATTTTTAGTTCAGGTTTTCTTTCAGTGTAGCAAGTGAAGAATGTTAACACTTCTCTGACACTGCAGACACTTCTGCTAATGTGTCCTGAACTGAAACACTGCTCTGAAATCATTACTGGGTGCATTACAATATAAATACACCAGTTATGAATAAAATGCAATGGCAGCTTTTAGAGTAAATAAACTGAACTTTGGGAACTTATAATTTGTAAATGAATAATAATACTTGTGCACAAAAGCAAATATGATAACTGTATGGCATATAAAAAGTAGGAAAACATTTTTATTGAATATTATGTCAGAGTTTTATATCTCTTTAAATTCATTTGGATTAGGTTACACACAGAAAACATTTAATTCAGTTGCAGATAGCCTTTTCTTGCTAGTGATGGTCATGTCTAGGTGAATTCATGGTCATAGAGAAGCATCTGATATGATTGATCAGCTGACAGATTTGCAAAGCTCTGATTCGCTGTGATCACATCCTGCATTAGCCCATAATCATGACTAGCAAATCAGAGACTTACATATCTATTACTTGACCAAACCGATCACATGCTTCTCCATGAGTTCTCCTAGACATGACCATCACTACCCCATGACCTGTCAACTTGCAATTGAAGATGCAGTTTTTATATTTTACATTTCAATGTAGGCTTCTTAATAAATCTCATTTCAATTGCAGTGTAGAAATACAGAGTGCCTCATATAATTCTCTTGTAACAAACGTTGGAGAGGCAGCCGCGGTGAACAGCGCTACCACCGCAGCTGCCTCCAGCTCCCTGTTTAGCAATGTTTCCTTGCCTCAGGTGTCAAGCACGCTGATGATGGGTCTGTCAGTTGCCCATAGGGTTGCTTTGTCGCGTGCGCGCGCGCACAGACAGGACCTTTATGCGGGGAGGAGGTGCGTTAGCTGACCGGCCAGTCGGCTGACGTCAGAGGAGACACTCGCCGCTCCTCATTGGCTGATAGGAGGAGGCATGCCAGAAGGGTCTCCTCTGCTACTTAAGCCTAGCTGAATCACTCGCAACTTGTCTGCTGTTTCGAATACTCTGTGTTAGCGCTCAGACCCTTAGATAGTTCCGGTGTGCTTTGATCCAGGAGGAAACCGGGGATTTTACACAAGATAGGAATTGTTTGATAGCCTTAAATATTTACATTACTGTGTTATTATTTGTGCATGACTCTGGCTTGTTCTGACTATTCTTCTGCTCAGTGACTCTGTACCTCTGCCCATCTGATCTTGCTGCTGACTCTACTTTGCTTATACCTTCCTGTCTCTGCCTCCCAATTTTGTACTGTATCTGTCTGTCTGTTGCCGAACCCGATCTGTCTGACCACTCTACTCTCACCAGAAGGCCCTTGACTCTGGTGAGGGGCACCGTACTGTTAGTACCCACCAGCTTCTCTGGTGAGGTATTGCCAAAGCTTTCAGTACTACTGTTGCACCAATCACTCATTGCTATTTGTTGTCACATCAGCTCTTATAGACCAGTATTATAGGTGATTCTGCAGATCACCATATAATCAGGTATATATCTGCATTATAGGTGATACTGCAGATCACCTAATAATCAGAATTCTGCTCTCGATTGCTGACACAAATTGTTACAGCTCTCTCTCTCACTCATGTTTTTGACCCAACTTGCATCACAAATCCATTGAAGGGAACGATTACATCTTGAAAAAAGCCTGTAAGTGACTTGATAAACAGAGCACAGCAGATTCTGTTACAAAGACATGCATGGTGAGTAAGTGAACAGTCTTCTCAAATAGAGTCATCCAACATCCTAATGATGTCATACAGCAGGCAGGGACAGCAAGGCTTGAATAAGGCTAGTAGATAGACTATTTTCTGCAGTACAGCTGTCCTTTTAATATTCAGTGTGGGTCGCCTGCAGGTTGGCTGCAGTTTGGAGTCATTTTCTCATTATTTCCAATTCCAGGTGTAAAAGTCATCTGAACTCAAAATGCTGTTTACACAAGTTCTAACACTGGCTCCTGCAGTGGCGTTTATGTTGACACACATGGTGTGAGAGGATTATGTGACACAAGCCAAAAGGCAGCTACAGGGGAAGATGATGAGATCATTCATGATTGCAGTTGGAAGCAGCTATTTTGAACTGGCGCTGAAGCAGGTTATCATGTGGTTTGATTCTGTGAGCCTTAAGTGAACTTGCTGTAAGGAAACTATTGGTGAATATTGAATACATTTTCCTCCTAGAGTTAAGATGTGCTAGACCCTTAATATTGTTTCTGGAAGTTCCATGTGGTTTACCTGACATAAAAAAATGTGTGATATACAGGGGATCTGAGATCATTTGCAACAAAGTGTAAATATACTTAAAGTTTGTATTCAAATTGAAGAAAAAAAATACTGCAGCTCCCTTTAGCAAACACTTTTTCTGTTTATAGCAATTACTGAATATAACTGAGGAAATGTTGAGTGAGTGAGTGAGTGAGTGAGTGAGTGTGTGTGTGTGTGTGTGTGTGTGTGTGTGCGTGCGTGCGTGCGTGCGTGCGTGCGTGTGTGTGTGTGTGTGTAATTTGAATAGTTAGTGCACCTAGAACCTTGGGCCCTGTAGTGTCTGCAATGCACAGAATGGATAATTTAGGTGCCAGAGACTGTAATATTGTTATATAGCCATACTCCGACTATTGTGAAGGGAGTGCTAATGTCGGAGCACTTATTACAGGTGCAATATACCCAAACTTCAAATAAAAAAACCTCTTCAGTAAAAAATTTACATATCTATAAAAATATCCGCCAAGAGATTGCAACTTCAGGAGACAAATGACAAGTGGATGTAGTGTGCTCAGGAGAGCGGCCTTATTACTCACACACCGCAGCTTTCACCTTTTTTCTGCATAACGCTTGCATGAATAGCTGATCAGCGTCATTAGTGCCACTTGCACATGGCATGTCCTCCATTTTCAGTCTGTGTGTGTCGACAGACTGCATTAGCAGTCTGGAGGGAGCCTGTTTGACCTGATTCAATGATCCGGCCGTGGTCTCTCTCAATCAGGAAACAGTAGATGATGCACAGTCAGTACCCCCAATATGCATAAATATGCAATACAAACAACTATCATATAAAGTAAAGGGGATCGGGAATACATTTTGACATATATCTTACAGCATGATAAAACTCTGAATGGAATCTTGTCAGAAAGACCAAAGTTTGTATTTACTAAAGCTCAGAATTTGAGAAGTATCATGGCACCAACAGCAATAAGAAAAGGTGATAGAAAGGTGAAGGATAAATGTTTTAAAAGATGTATGATATGTATGTATATGGTGTATGTGCATTGGGGGAGAAGATGGCTAAACGGTTGGAGGAGATTTTAAACTAGGATCTGGGGGGAGGTGGGAGGATAAAGTCTCAAAACGTAGACAAGATAAGGTAACAAGACAGTGGGACCCTAACATTTTGGGGGGTGAAGAGGGGGTGGGGACAGTGTAAAGATTAAGGAGGATGGTAAAATTTCAAGTAGCCTTTTTCATGTAAACAAAATTGGTAAATGTGGTGGTAAAAATAAAAAGTGCATGGTAACCAATGCTCGGAGGCTTGCAAATAAAATACACGAACTAGAGTTCATTCTGGATGACAAAGGCTATGACGTTGTGGGAATAACCGAGACATGGATGGATGAAAGCCATGACTGGATAGCTAATTTAGAGGGATACAATTTAGGAAGGGTAGAACAGGGGAAAAAGGTGAAAGGGTTTGTCTCTTTGTTGAGAATTCTTTTACAGCTGTCCTCAATGATGAGATGGAGAAAGATTGCGAAGATGTGGAGTACGTTTGGGTAAATATTCATGGTGGAAATAAAAGTTGCCAATTGCTTATTGGGGTAGGCTACAGACCACCTCATATTAATGAAGCTGCAGAACTGTGATTACTACAGCAGATTGAAAAAGCTGCAAGTAAAAGTGAGGTCATAGTTATGGGCAACTTCAACTTTCCAGACATTGACTGGAGTATTGAGGCTACCCATTCTGGTAAAAGCAGCAGATTTCTGGCAGCACTACAGGACAATTACTTGACTCAAAAGGTAACGGAACCAACTAGGGGGAATGCGTTACTGGATCTGATCATTTCTAATAGAACAGATAATGTATCAAATGTGCAGGTTTAAAAACATTTGGGAAATAGTGGTCACAACATGATAATGTTTGATCTGGTGACTGATAGGCCACGGGGCAGCAGGACCACTAAAACTATGAATTTAGAAAAGCAAAGTTCAATCAACTTAGGCAGGCACTAAGTTTGGTGAACTGGGATAATGTACTACAAGGGGAGGACACTGAAGGGAAATGGCAAGCTTTTAAACTTATTCTCAATCAATATTGTAGTATGTATATCCCATATGGAAACAAAATGTGTAGGAATAAAAAAAAGGCCTCTATGGATGAATAGAAAGGTTAGAGATAAAATGAAGAGGAAAAATAATGCCTATAAGGTCCTAAAACAGGAGGGGACCGAGGCTGTACTAAGCAATTATAAGGAGTGCAATAAAAATAGTAAAAAAGAAATTAGGCTGGCAAAGATCGAAGCTGAAAGTCAAATCGCTAGGGATATCAAATCTAACTCAAAAATTTTTTACAAGTAAATCAACTCTAAAAAAAAGTAAGGTTGACTGTATAGGACTCCTAAAGGATGAGGGTGGGAACTCAATGGTGGATGACCAAGGTAAGGCAGAGTTATTAAATGCTTTCTTTGCTTCTGTCTTCACAAAGGAAACAGCACTGTTGCAAATTACAGATGCAGAAGAGTCTCAATCTTCCAACTGTAATATTACATACTTAACGCAGGAAGAAGTGAAGGGAAGACTAAATAAATTAAAAATAGACAAGGCACCTGGCCCGGATGGCATGCATCCTCGGGCCCTAAGGGAATTAAGTTCAGTTATAAATAAACCCCTTTATCTCACCTTTTGTGACTCTCTTTCAACTGGCAGAGTCCCAGTGGATTGGCGTACAGCCCACGTTTTCCCATTATTTAAGAAGGGCAAACAATCAGATCCAGGGAATTATAGACCTGTAAGCTTAACATCAGTTGTATGCAAACTATTTGAGGGGTTACCAAGGGATACTATACATGACTTCATAGTAGAAAATAATCTTATTTCTCAGCATCAACATGGGTTTACGAAAGACAGGTTCTGTTTGACTAACATGCTCAGCTTTTATGAGGTAGTGAACGCTAATGTGGATATTGGGAATGCTGTAGATGTGATATACTTGGACTTTGCAAAGGCCTTCGACACTGTTCCCCACAAAAGTCTGGTGCAAAAGTTGAGGATGCAAGGACTGGGGAAGAGTCTGTGTGCATGGATAGGGAACTGGCTAATGGACAGAAAACAAAGAGTTGTGGTCAATTGATCATGCTCAAAATGGGAGACAGTTAGCAGTGGGGTCCCACAGGGGTCTGTACTGGGTCCAGTGCTCTTCAATTTATTTATTAATGACCTAATAAATGCAGTAGTGAACAATGTTGCTATTTTTGCAGATGATACAAAATTGTGCAGCATCATCAACTCTCAGGAAGATAGTGTCATATTGCAACAGGATCTGGATAGGATGGCTATATGGGTACATTCATGGCAGATGAAATTCAATGTTGAAAAATGTAAAGTCATGCATTTTGGTCGTACCAATGGTCTAGCACCATACAAAATAAATGGGATACAGTTGGGGACATCAAACATGGAGAAGGACGTAGGAGTACTCATTGACAACTAGTTAAATAATCATACTCAATGCCAAGCCGCTGCAGCTAAAGCTAAAAAGCATTAAAAGGGAAATAAAAACGCGAGATGCTAGCATCAGGGCCGGCGCTACCATAGAGGCAAAGGAGGCAGCTTGTAGGGGCCCCCAGTGGCTACAAGAGGAAAAAAAATTCAAATCTGCCTTATAGTTTTTGAGAAAGTCGATTTTAAAGTTTCAAAGGAAAAAAAATACACATTTAAAAACCTGCCAACTTTAATGGTTAATATCAAATCCACCTTAAATGCTAGAAACCCTAAATTTGCAGGATATGTTAAAGAGATCATTAGGAATAAAAGGAAAAAACTATTTTTCAAAAAGACCTAATAGTTTTTAAGAAAATCTATTTTAAAGTTTTAAAGGAAAAAAGTATACTTTTAAATGCGGTAAATGTCACTTTTAGTAGCAAACCTAACGGTAGTGTAATTTTACATGCATCAAATGAAAGCGCAATACATTTTCTGACAGGGTTTCCAGGGGGTCTATACGCAGCCGCATCGCTTTGGCCAGGGATCGCCATACAGCCGCAATATGGCTGTATGAAGATCCCTGGCATTTTTTCCTATTTCCCCAAATTTTTTTTATGTTTAGAGTGTGGGAATTTTTTTTTTTTAATTATGTGGGGTCCCCCCTCCTGAAACTTTTGAACCCCTTGTCCCCCATGCAGGCTGGGATAGCCAGAATGTGGAGCTCCGACCGATTGGGACTTCACACCCTGACTATACCAGCTGCAAAAAAGGTTCTGGGGTATATGTTGGGGGGCCCCCCCAGGTTTATTTTGCCCTGGGGCCCCATTGTTGCTTAAACCGGCCCTGGCTAGCATAATATTGCCCCTGTTTAACTCTCTAGTAAGGCCACACCTGAAATATAGAATTCAGTTCTGGGCACCACATTACAAAAAAGATATTGCAGTGTTAGAGTAGATGCAGAGACGAGCAACAAAATTGATAAGTGGGATGGAAGGTCTCACTTACCAAGAAAGGTTAGATAAATTGGGTTTATTTAGTCTAGAGAAAAGACGCCTTAGAGGGGATCTAATTAACATGTATAAATACATCAGAGGGCAATACAATAGCATGGTGGATGAGCTTTTTGTCCCTAGGCCTTCTCAAAGGAATAGAGGACATGATCTGCGCATGGAGGAAAAACGTTTTAGCCATTTATTTAGGAAAGGGTTCTTTACTGTAAGAGTGATTAAGATGTGAAATGCATTGCCACAGGAAGTCGTTATGGCAAACTCTATACCTGCATTTAAAGGGGGCTTAGATGCTTTCCTTGCGTTGAAAGACATCCATGGCTGCAATTACTAGGTAATGCCTAATGATTTTGATCCAGGGATTTTATCTGATTGCCATCTGGAGTCGGGAAGGAATTTTTTTCCCTTTTGGGGCTAATTGGACCATGCCTTGTAAGGGTTTTTTCGCCTTCCTCTGGATCAACAGGGATATGTGAGGGAGCAGGCTGGTGGTGTACTTTGTTCTCTGGTTGAACTCGATGGACATGTCTTTTTTCAACCAAAATAACTATGTAACTATATGTAACTATGTATGCTATGTAGGGAGACATGTTGCACCAGCAGTTATGACCTTTGAAGCATTTGCAACAAAGGAAAAATTTAAGATTAAAAGCAATTTGAGCAGTACTACCACCGATGTTATAGATATGTGATAGAATGTGATTGTATGAAACACTATGTAGGCAGAAGAGAAAGAAAACTTTTACATAAAATTGGGGAACATATAAAAAGGGGGATTCAAAATGCCTCCTCAACAGAGAGTTTAAAGCGGTCTGAAAGCCAGCATTTCTTTGCTCTTAAAGATTTCTCACAGCTTGAAAGCTACTATCCCAGAAAAAATTCAAGCAGAACATCACTGAAATGGTTAAACAAAGCACTTTCTCCTGCTATTCAGCTTCAAATCCGCATCCAAACTGGAGATAACAGTATCGTTTTTACTTGTTAAATGCAAATGTATCAACACTGGAATGTAAACAAACACTCTCTAAGATGCTGTCTCTGCTTCAGGCACACACAGTGTTCACAATAGCTCACTGAAGAGTTTAATATATAATAAAAAGCAGTTATAATAGAAAAATAATAAAATGCAATGCCAACTTTCAGGGTAAGAAAAATGACACTTTTGCAACTTGTAAACAGACAATATTAGGTGTGTACAAAAGCAAATATGATAACTGTATGAATAATAAAAAGTAGGAAAACACATTTTTATTGATGTTATGTCACAGTTTCAGACCACTTTAAGGGTAGGGGCACCCATAACATAACATGAAAGGTCGCATCTTATGTCATGTACATTTTTTTGTGTGTGCATTTTTGGTGCGTTTTTACTGCTTTTTTGGTACGTGTGCAGTAGCGTTTTTTTTAACTGCCGATGCATTTTTTAAGTGTTTTGTGTGCGTTTTAATGTGTTTGCAGTTTGCAAATACAAAATGCATATGATTTTTGTTTGCGTTTTTCAATTGCGTTTTATGCAAATAACTAGGAAGACAACAAGAAGTGGAAATACATCTCAAACAATTTTTTTTTCTTACAAAAACGTATTTCCATTTCCATTTTCACTGTCTTGTCTCCCCAGGGGACAGCCAAGTGACACGGCTGTCCCCAGTACATCGCTGCTGCAGATCGCAGCACTGTACACACTAAATAGACTGTGATTTCGCCATCTAACAATCTCCTAGCAGCGATCACCACTGGGAGACTTATGGTAGAGCAGATCTTCGTCATCCAACCGGAGATGCGTGCGCATTGGCACATGCAATCTCCTGAAAAACATGCCCCCAGGACTTCCCTGCGGTCCTGGGGCTGCCACCGCATCCACGCCAGTTGGCGTGGAGTTGTCCTCAAAACGTTAAACTGTTCTAACCAGCAGTATTGATGGGAACTGTTCTGCATGAACGTATTAAATCCTACGTAATAGCGGCAGTTTAGCGTGGATTTCTAGAACTGTATTACAGTTAAGGAAAATGCAAATCCATCCCTACAGTGTTGCAGATTAAGAAGTACTTAATAGCAGTTCTACAGATAGTGCTGCAGTGCAAGCTAGGCATGATTTGTGAAGGGCTCCTTCCCCCTGCTGAATTCCTCACAGAATGTCTCTGTCTGTATCAATATAACAGATGTATTGGTTACCTCAGCAACAGAAATTTCTCTCACACACTGCACTTTCTGAGAAACCTTCCTAACTCCTCCTATTCCTTACAGTTTAAGAAGGAATCTGTACTATTTAGTGATTTCTTAAGATGTCTGAGACAGTTCTGCACAGATTTCTAAAAACCTATCAATATTTTGTCTCAGACACTCTTGATAAATGTCCCCCAGAGATTCTGAACCGCAATCTTCTCCGGTATTGGGCTCAATAATGTCATTGGGGGCCTTCTGTGCATGCGCTGACCTTCTGCATAAGCACAGAAAACCCCAGCTAATGTCACTCAGCCAGACAGAACCCGACTGAGCTGAGTACTGGGGGTTGATTGCTGCTGAATGGAGGATTGTGTGAGGAATGCAGGAGGATGGCAAAAAACGCATCCATGCTCATGGGGCTGGAGGAAACCCCAGGTAAGTAAAAAAATGTTTACACAGCTCGTCTCTGAGTCACTTTAAGGCCCACAAAGTTTAGAGCACACATTAAAAAAAAAGAGTTTATTACGACACATAGCAGGCAATGTTGAGACCAGATTTCGCAGGACTAGTCAAGCAAGCCAGGCTAGAAATAGGCCCATCAGATCAAAATAATTCAGGCAGGTCAGGTCACAATAGGTAATCAGTGCCACATGGAAGGGTCTTATATAGGCAGAAAATTAGAGTGTGGTGTGCAATATTTGATCATGCATCTTCTTTTGGAAGAAGTGGCAGATGTTTGACATTCTAGCATCCAAGTCAGGTTTTGAGGTTTTAAACCAAAACCTAGAATATTAATGCCTATGGTGTTGATTTTCTATGCTAATTATAAAAGGGAACCAGAGACGAAGCACCCCCATGTATTTTACCATATATATCAATGGGAACATGACCGCAAACACCTACCCTGCTCTATGTTTCATTCTAACTACAATCAGAAAAAGAACATGTGTGCATCAACCAAGTGAACCTGACAAATCTGGCTTTGCAAATTTGGCCTATTGGCTAATCACGAGACATTGCTCATGCAAATATGCATTTGCTTTCGCATGCCTAAATATGCAGGGTCAAAACCAAAAACCGCAAAACAATCGCCCTGCGGGAATTAGTTCATGCTATACAGCACTATCCAGGGGCGCCACGAGGAGGCTTCCCATTGCCCCCATACAACCGGGGGGCCGCGGGGGTCCCAGGCACTCTCACCGCCTGGAACCCACACAGCGGCACCCCGGAGGCGGAGGCTGGGGGGTGCAGGCGATCTCCCCAGCGTGGCCAGCGCCGGGCAGAGCCGCCCGCACACACCTCCCAAGATTAAAAACAGGCACTTACCTCAACGTCCATTGCGTTCTGCTGTATGCGCATAACCTGGGCGTGACACATAAGGGGCGGACAGGCGCAAATAGCCTGCTCCAGGGCTCTCACCTCCTAAAACAAGCCACTCACTACCTGCCCTCAGAAAAAAGAAATGCAATGCTAACTACAATCAGAGAAAGAACATGTGTGCATCAACCAAGTGAACCTGACAAATCTGGCTTTGCAAATTTGGCCTATTGGCTAATCACGAGACATTGCTCATGCAAATAAGCATTTGCTTTCGCATGCCTAAATATGCAGGGTCAAAACCAAAAACCGCAAAACAATCGCCCTGCGGGAATTAGTTCATGCTATACAGCACTATCCAGGGGCGCCACGAGGAGGCTTCCCATTGCCCCCATACAACCGGGGGGCCGCGGGGGTCCCAGGCACTCTCACCGCCTGGAACCCACACAGCGGCACCCCGGAGGCGGAGGCTGGGGGGTGCAGGCGATCTCCCCAGCGTGGCCAGCGCCGGGCAGAGCCGCCCGCACACACCTCCCAAGATTAAAAACAGGCACTTACCTCAACGTCCATTGCGTTCTGCTGTATGCGCATAACCTGGGCGCGACACATAAGGGGTGGACAGGCGCAAATAGCCTGCTCCAGGGCTCTCACCTCCTAAAACAAGCCACTCACTACCTGCCCTCAGAAAAAAGAAATGCAATGCTAACTACAATCAGAGAAAGAACATGTGTGCATCAACCAAGTGAACCTGACAAATCTGGCTTTGCAAATTTGGCCTATTGGCTAATCACGAGACATTGCTCATGCAAATAAGCATTTGCTTTCGCATGCCTAAATATGCAGGGTCAAAACCAAAAACCGCAAAACAATCGCCCTGTGGGAATTAGTTCATGCTATACAGCACTATCCAGGGGCGCCACGAGGAGGCTTCCCATTGCCCCCATACAACCGGGGGGCCGCGGGGGTCCCAGGCACTCTCACCGCCTGGAACCTAGGGGGCAATGGGAAGCCTCCTCGTGGCGCCCCTGGATAGTGCTGTATAGCATGAACTAATTCCCGCAGGGCGATTGTTTTGCGGTTTTTGGTTTTGACCCTGCATATTTAGGCATGCGAAAGCAAATGCTTATTTGCATGAGCAATGTCTCGTGATTAGCCAATAGGCCAAATTTGCAAAGCCAGATTTGTCAGGTTCACTTGGTTGATGCACACATGTTCTTTCTCTGATTGTAGTTAGCATTGCATTTCTTTTTTCTGAGGGCAGGTAGTGAGTGGCTTGTTTTAGGAGGTGAGAGCCCTGGTGCAGGCTATTTGCGCCTGTCCGCCCCTTATGTGTCGCGCCCAGGTTATGCGCATACAGCAGAACGCAATGGACGTTGAGGTAAGTGCCTGTTTTTAATCTTGGGAGGTGTGTGCGGGCGGCTCTTCCCGGCGCTGGCCACGCTGGGGCGATCGCCTGCACCCCCCAGCCTCCGCCTCCGGGGTGCCGCTGTGTGGGTTCCAGGCGGTGAGAGTGCCTGGGACCCCCGCGGCCCCCCGGTTGTATGGGGGCAATGGGAAGCCTCCTCGTGGCGCCCCTGGATAGTGCTGTATAGCATGAACTAATTCCCGCAGGGCGATTGTTTTGCGGTTTTTGGTTTTGACCCTGCATATTTAGGCATGCGAAAGCAAATGCTTATTTGCATGAGCAATGTCTCGTGATTAGCCAATAGGCCAAATTTGCAAAGCCAGATTTGTCAGGTTCACTTGGTTGATGCACACATGTTCTTTCTCTGATTGTAGTTAGCTATGTTTCATTCTTCTCTGCTAAATCTGCCTGTTATCAGCCCTGATAAGAATCCCCAACTGAGCATTCAGTCTAGCTTTTCCCAGAATGATTATAGCTGAGTCAGTCTTCTGTGATGTATTTTCAAGCCCAAGTCTGCCCCCTTGTGGCTCTGCTTTGCTGCCTTGAGGATAAATAGCAGGAAAGCAGAGCCACAAGGGACAGACTTGGGCTTGAAAAGACATCACAGAAGACTGACTCAGCTGTAATCATTCCAGTGAAAGCTAGATTGAATGCTCAGTCGGGGATTCTTATCAGGGCTGATAACAGGCAGATTTAGCAGAGAATAATGAAACAGAGAGCAGGGTAGGTGTTTACGGTCATGTTCCCATTGATATATATGGTAAAATACATGAGGGTGCTTCGTCTCTGGTTCTCTTTAAAGTGAACCAGAGATGAAGCACCCTCATGTATTTTGTCATATATATCAGTGGGAACATTAGAGAAAACACCTACCCTGCTCTCTGTTTCCTTTTAACTGTTCAGCTTGCTTCTTATCAGCCATGATAAAATCCCTGACTGAGCATTCAGTCTGGCTTTGCTCAGGAATCATTATACCTGAGTCTGTGTTCACTGGTGTCTTTTCAAGCCCAAGCCTGCCCCCTTGGGGCTCTGCTATAATGACTCAGCTATAAAGATTCCTGAACAAGGCAGAATGAATGCTAAGTGGGGAATTTTATCAGGGCTGGTAAGAAGCAAGGGGAGCAGTTAAGAATGAAACAGAGAGCAGGGTAGGTGTTTTCTCTAATGTTCCCACTGATATATTTGGTAAAATACATAAGGGTGCTTCGTCTCTGGTTCACTTGAAGCATTCAAACAGGCCATCCACATTTGCTAGCTGTGTCGTGGTGACTAGTGAGATAGCTGAATAGCTGATTGAATTGGACTCTTACTTATGCTTATTGAAGAGGAGTTAAAAGGGCTTATGATAATAAATACACCTTCCCTACTGTGAAGCATGGAGGTGAATCTCTTTTTTTGTTTTTTTTTTGTCTTTTTTGGGAAGGGAGAGTGAGGGAGCTACAGTGGGGAAGGAATTTTGATCAGAGATCATCTCAAGATGAATGCAGCATGTTATTGGAGACTTACTGGAAAGACAATTTGCACTCATCAGCCCGAAAGCTACATGTGGGATGTATGTGGACTTTTCAACAAGTCAATCATCCCAAACAGGAGGCCAAAATGGGCCCATCATTGGCTGCAGCAGGAAAAGTAAAAGGTCTGGAAAGGTACCCTGACATTTTGCTCCAGCTTTGTATAGACATCATTGAGAAAATTTGGGGAGATCTGAAATATACATGTTATAACACTGAACAGTGGAACAGGAGATGACCACATTTTGCATGAATACTAACACAGGGACCAGGAAATAAGGTGCAATAAAGGGTTTATTGCAAAACAAGATTGTGCATACAAAACTGACAATGCAAATAAAATGCAATCACATGCACAGCATGCTCTATACAATTAAACACAAAACAAACCAGGAAATGCAATGTACACACACACACAAATAACCTGGCTACCACACTATTTACAAGGCAAATATACAGAAGATATATACTAACATGATATATACAAACATTAGATATATATATATATACACACACACACACACACACATATACACACTGCAATTATCTCGCACATGTTCCCATTGAAGTGCCAATTTGAAATTCCATTGCGATGATTCAGTGTGAATTTATCCTAATCGTATCAGAGTCCAGTTTACTACAAAGTCTGTTCAAGAAAACTAATCTTCAAACCACTAACTGGTGTAAAATTCAGCATACTGTAATATACTAGAAGACTTGTCCGAAGGACATTTGAACAATAAATGCCTAAAAAATGCTTCCATAGTTTTGCAAGTTTACTTCTAGAAAAGGAGCTATGGAAGATACATTAGAAGCTATGTGTGTCTGTATAGCAGGCATTCTTATCAGCAGGAGATGAATTGAAGCACTGATCTAGCATTTGTCCTTTTTTGACACAAGTGCTCAATATTTTGGTGAAAAATAAATCCTCACATCAGTCCAAGGTGATTTAAACGAGCAATAAAGAGTTGGTTCTTTTTTGATATAGATAAAAAAGATGTAAAATAAATCAAAACTGATATATACTGCAGGAACAGTTTAAATAGATTTTCTAACATCAATTTAAGAGTAATACTGAAATATATTTCATGTTGCTTTATAGCCCCCAAGATTTTCCTTGCTAATATTTTCTATAAATAGAAATTGTGCAAGTCTTTATAATGGAAAATGAATATGCTTCAAATTGTAAAGACAAAACACTTAATAATGACATGATTAATTCAACAATTAAACTGCATTTAGCTTCTCCAGACAAAATAGCCAAAAACTTGCTTGTTAATGTATTTAGAAATATGCATTTTGCATAGTTTTGCTGAAAATATTGTGGCACACATTCTGACTGTGAAATTTAATGCATCTTCAGAAGGCGATTCACTAAATCCCCATAAAAACGCACTTGGAAAAACATATAGGCTCATATGCATTTCCACTTTTTTCCTACATTTTCTCCTAATCATTTCATCTTCTATTTAAAATAACTTTCCAGCATTTTTCATCTGAAAAAATACTGAGAAGTAAGTGCAAAAGTACTATCAAAATTATTTTGAGTATTTTCTTGCTTGCTGGTGGCTTATAAGGCATTTTATTGACATATTTAAAAATATCACCTAGGAGAAAACTCAGGTGAAAAAGTGAATTGCATATGGGCCATAGTCTACATACATGGCATGCACCAACTCCTAGCCATCAGCAGTGGTGTAGAGTTTACTTGCTCATCAGCAGGTGAATATGTTGTGCTTATACATTTACAGTCTGTGAGGATGTATTCTTAACATTTCCCTGAAGTTTTTGCCATTGCAAATGTGTAACATAAAATCTTTTAAATGTTTAATATTAAAATTCACAGAAAAAAATCAAGTGAATAAGCTACACTATGTAACTATAGCAGGCCGCATGGTCCATAGCATTAGGAGACATCTATGTGAGACAGACAGCAAGACCTCCCCTTTGCAAATTTTTCCTTGACCTGTAACAACCACTTTAGGCCATGCAATCCCTGCTCTGCTGTAAAGGATCGAAGGGACAACAAGACAGAGTGCTGCTATTAAAATCTACGTCATGTCAGAAAACTAATATCCACAAACAACAGATTTCAGGTAGCACGGCCCTGAAGTAAAAGTGACTTATCCTCACTTTATGCTAGGGGAGATAGGTCTAACTACCCTAACACGTGCCCACTAGATGTCCACCACCACTCTGGCAAGTAGGTAAATGGGCTCACCCTCCTCCACACTAATGCATAATAACATGTTGATATTTAAATTAACAAAACAAGATATAAATATTTAAAAATAATAAAATTCCATTTTCTTCAATTTCAGCCATTTTTTATCTGTATCTTCTTTCAACTGATCTGTACCTGATCTGGGAGTTTTGATTATTTATTTTTTTGTAGTTGACATAATGTCGACCAATATGAAGCACCTGAAGGAAATAGAAATAGCTGTCAACATGGCTTCTTAATCACTATTGTAAGAAAAAGAACAGAAAAAAAGAAAGACAATAAGGCCTGGAACCCATCAGCAGCGCTTTTCTAAACCTTTTGTAAGCGCTTGTGATTTGAAAAGCTCTTGCTAATATAATGCTATGTGCTACCCCCCCCCCCCCCAAAAAAAAAACAGCATTACATTAACAAAAGTTTTTCAAATCATAAGTGCTTAGAAAAGTGCTGCTAGCGGGTCCCAGGCCTTGCAATGAAAATTAAAAATGAAAAAGCAGCAAGGTATTTTTAATTTATTATTTTTAAATAGTTAGTTGTCTTTTCATTCCAATATATTTTATCTTTAAAGTGAACCCAAGATGAGAGTGACAAGGAGGCTGCCATATTAATTTTCTTTTAAACAATATCAGTTGCCTGGCTGTCCTGCTGATCCTCTGCCTCTAATATGTTTAGCCATAGACACTGAACAAGTATATGCAGACCGGATGTTTCTGAAAACATTTGCTTGTTTCTGGTGTAATTCAGACATTACTGCAGTCAAATATATCAGCAGGGCTGCAATGAAAATGGTATTGTTTAAAAGGAAATAAATATGGCAGCTTCCATATTACTCTCACCTTGGGTTCGCTTTAAGCATTTATTATAATCAGCTAGGGGGTCAAATGTCACCCCTTTCAGGGGGTCAAATGTCATCCTACCTAGGGATAATTGAAAAAAGGTGTTGATTAGCCCCTTCTTAATTGCACTTCAATTTACATACAGGTATGGTTCTCTAAATCTTCACTAATATGAAGGAGTATTTACAAAATGAATTAATCTTTACAGTAAAAAAACAAAGTTAAAAAATGATTTTACCAGAGGATTTAATGAATGTCCTTGAGCATAGTGACTTTTACAATGAAAATATTTAATTATATGTAAAATTAGATTTTCAATTGGCTTACTTTCTCGTTGTTACTAACAATACACTGAACATGTGTGTGCAGCCTGCGAAAAGTTTTTCCAGTGTAATAGGATATCTTGCTTATAGGAAAAGAGGTTAGTGAATACCTTGCAACAAAGGTGAGGTATTGGTATTCACATTCACCTGCTCAGGCAAATACATAGTGGATTCGGTCTGCCCCCTTTACATTATCATTGGGCTAAACTTTGACCCATTACATCACAATCAGCAGACACATGGCAACCAATCAACTAGCACCCCCGGACCCCTTCCCCCCTTTCAAAATGCAGTTGTTGCTGCCATTTTGGATTTATTTTCTGGCTGCAGTGTTAGTGAGAGCAGGGAAAGACTGAGCTGCAGTGCTGCAGATAGGGAAAGCAATAGCTAGGAATCAATTCTGTGTCACCACTGCCTTGCTAGCTGTATATACATATATATATGTCCTGTGCAGGGCAAAAGAGTCATTTTCAGGACTGTTATTGGTATAGGGTGTGTTTGTATAGCATCCTCCTGAGTCCTGAGAGAGCATTAAAGGCCCTTCTCAGGGCTGCTATAGGTTGTATTTATACAGACTTCTGACTCCTGAGCATCAAAGGGCCTAGGTTGTGTTTGTACAGTGTCCTCCTGACTGAGCATCCAGTGTGCAGTGTCTATGGAGCTGTAGAAACAGGAGAGGAGGCACACCTTCCAGTAGTCAGTGGGATGTGTCAGGCTGTCCGGTCAGCACCCGGATCCAATAGTAGCAGAAGATGAGGCCAGCACCATTCGTAATTTAAATGCTCTTTTATTCAAATAGTTGCATAGTAGGCTGTCACATATAATGCAGTGTTTCGAAGAGTGTTTCTTTATCAAGCATGTGACAGTCTCAGTGTACATACAAATGCTCAAGTATTTATAAAGCCCCACCAACAAATCTACCAATCCTAGGTCAGAAACATATCGACCAATAGCAGGTCCTTTACTAGAAAGTGGACCTGATGGGGATCTATGAGGAGTTTGAGTAGACCAATAGAAAGTAGACCGCTCACCTATGGCTGCCTCCTATCTCCTCCGGCAAACCCACCACATCTAGAGGCAGCTGCCACCATCTGCGGCCTGGCCACGCCCACTGGAGGTGGGTGAAGTCACCGCATTGGAGCGTGGAAGCTGCAGAAGTCACGTGACCTGCTGGAAAATCCAATTGGTCACTGACAGAGGGCGTGTGACGCAAAGGTCCACTCAAACTCCTCATAGTTCCCCATCAGGTCCACTTGCTAGTAAAGGACCTGCTATTGTGTCTATGCACGTCACACACGGGCACACACTCCTAGTGACTGAGTCTGTTTACAGAATACACCCCAACATCATAAGTGCTATCTGCCTTTTGCATTTTAATTGCACACCTCTGCATGCAACCACTGTCTAGTATATATTGAGGTGCACGTGATAGTCAGACGTCCGCACACTCCTATTGATTCTGTGTACAAAATACACCCCGACATCATAAGTGCTATCTGCCTTTTGCATTTTAAATTTGTTAAATATTGCAGACCTGTGCAAAGTGATCCAATTCCTCCTCATTGGCAGGGTCTTTTCATTTTATTTTTATTATTGTGAAAAAAAAAATGAAAGGCAAAGACAGGCTACACCGCGGTGGTCGTCGTAGGGGTTGTGCCAGTGTGATTTCTTGTGGTCCTAGAATTATGCACAGTGATCAGGGGCCACGTACTACTGTATTTCCTGCGGTCTTAGAATGATGCCCAGTGTTCAGGGGCCACATACCCTGAACTCCCAAAATGCTGAGGAAGTTGTTGACTGGCTTACACAGCCAATCTCATTTTCTGCCACTTTCTCTCAGAACCTGGATGCACTATCCTCCTCTTGCTCTGATTTGGGCAACCCAGCAGTTACCACTCGCTCAGCTGGGCACATCTAAGGCTACATAAACACTTACATTTTTTTTTTAGCTAAAATGGTTGTTGCTTAAAGGGAACCTAATCTGAGAAGGATATGGATTTTTCCTTTTAAAATAATACCAGTTGCCTGATTCTCCTGCTGAGGGCTCATTTCCACTATAGCGAATTCACATGTGTTTTTCGCATGCAAATTCGCATAGCAATACAAGTGAATGGGACTGTTTCCACTTGTCAGGATTCCTTTGCGTTTTTCTGTGCAGAAAAAATTCGCATGGCAGAGCCATCAGAATTCGCATACCGCCATGCGAATCGCATACAATGTATTTAATAGGAAATTCGCATGAGGTTTGGGTATGCAAATTTTCATGCAAATTCGCATAGAAACAATGGAAAAGCACACCAGCACTGCCATGGTTAAATTCGCATACATCGTCATCCATGAAAATTCGCATTCGCATGCAAATTTTTACCGCGGCGATTCGCACTGCACAATTGGAAATGCAGCCTCATCCTGGGTCTCTAATACTTCCAGCCACAACCCCTGAACAAGCATGCAGATCAGGTGCTCTGACTGAAGTCAGACTGGTTTGTTTCAGGTGTGTGATTCAGCCACCACTGCAGCCAAAGAGATTTGCAGAACTGCCAGGCAACTGGTATTGTTTAAAAGGAAACATCCATATCCCTCTCAGTTTAGGTTCTCTTTAATGTTTCAGATAAAAATCTTGCTGGGGGATGTGAAATTGTCTACGTATTTTGATTTGTTCCGGCAAAAACCTCAAAGATTCCCCAGTGTGGTGCCACTCATGCATCTCCCCCTCCTCCATTGAGCAGTACATGGTGCTTGGCTCAGGACTGACAGCTTGCACATGTAACTCATTTAAAATGGTCGATAGTGCTAGTGCTGTACGAATGACATGAGCTGCTATAATGCAAAGAAATCCTCAGTTTCTAATGTTTCTAACAATACAATACAATAACATTTGTAAAGCGCTTTTCTCCCATAGGACTCAAAGCGCATAGCTGTGTCTCAGATTAATAAAGGGTTTCAGGCTGGGTTGTGTTACAGAGGAGATAGTCAGATGTTCCTGAATGCCAGACTGAAAAGGTAGGTTTTCAGTTTAGACTTAAATGCTTCCAGGGATGGGGCTGTCCTGATTGGGTGTGGCAGGGAGTTCCAAAGTGTAGGGGCAGCATGACAAAAGGCTCTGTCTCCAAAGGTTTTGAGGTGGACTCTGGGGGTGACCAAGGTGTTATGTCCTTTTGATCTAAGATTGTGGGGGGTGTGATGTAGTTGCAACAAGTCCTTCAGGTATCCAGGGCCCAGATTGTGCAAGGATTTGAATGTCAGTAAGCCAATCTTAAACAGAATTGGCTATAGGGTGCATTGTTGGAAACCACAAATGTTCACTTATAGCTGAATTAGTGCAAATTAACGCTGAGCTAAGTAATGAACTTCTTTATTTTCATTCCTGTGTTGTAAATATCAGCAATATTTCTTTTGTGTGTTTTTATATGAACATTAATCATTTTTCCCCAGTAAAGCATTTTATTCCGCAAACCTCATTGCACTTAATTAACACTAAAGTCATTATCTATTGAATCAAGTATGTCTGCACACCTATATATACCTGCAGTGTGCTAGGGTCCAACAACATATATGTACAATGGGAGAAAAAAGAAACCCTTTAAAAAGCACCACTCAGGAATAATGTAGCAAAAAATATTAATTTATTGTTGTTGCAAAAAGGTTCTATATAGAGTACACTTCACAAAACATTCATGGTTAAAAGCAATTAAAATACACACAATAACCCCCATATCTCAACTCTCTGCCAATGAAATACATGTATCAAAAAACAATATTTCACCATGCAAAATATATAATGCAAACCACCTATATCTGATAATGGAAAATCCTCAAAGGGCTCAGGAACTGTGCCCAAATCGGAAAGAACCCGGGTTCAGTATATACCATGAAATGTGTAGCAATAGAGACAAAGTTCCCTTGTCATGTGATCTGTGCTAAATAGATAAATCAACAATAATATACAACCAATGGCACAAATTCCCTGTAATGTATAATAAACAATGATTAAACCTGAAAAATAGTGACACAATTAGTAATAGGCAGGACCAGTGAAGCTACCGTGGCAGTCCATAGTGAAAGTGAAGAGGTATACTTAGCCCAGTAATGGTGGATAGGAGGCAGGCAAGGTGAAGGCAGAGAGAGGCAGAGGGTTCCCTCAAACGGACCCACTAGTTTCGCGGGCGTTATCCCGCTTTATCAAGGAAGGAGGGAGACATCCGTCACGGATGTCTCCCTCCTTCCTTGATAAAGCGGGATAACGCCCGCGAAACTAGTGGGTCCGTTTGAGGGAACCCTCTGCCTCTCTCTGCCTTCACCTTGCCTGCCTCCTATCCACCATTACTGGGCTAAGTATACCTCTTCACTTTCACTATGGACTGCCACGGTAGCTTCACTGGTCCTGCCTATTACTAATTGTGTCACTATTTTTCAGGTTTAATCATTGTTTATTATACATTACAGGGAATTTGTGCCATTGGTTGTATATTATTGTTGATTTATCTATTTAGCACAGATCACATGACAAGGGAACTTTGTCTCTATTGCTACACATTTCATGGTATATACTGAACCCGGGTTCTTTCCGATTTGGGCACAGTTCCTGAGCCCTTTGAGGATTTTCCATTATCAGATATAGGTGGTTTGCATTATATATTTTGCATGGTGAAATATTGTTTTTTGATACATGTATTTCATTGGCAGAGAGTTGAGATATGGGGGTTATTGTGTGTATTTTAATTGCTTTTAACCATGAATGTTTTGTGAAGTGTACTCTATATAGAACCTTTTTGCAACAACAATAAATTAATATTTTTTGCTACATTATTCCTGAGTGGTGCTTTTTAAAGGGTTTCTTTTTTCTCCCATTGTACACTAAAGTCATTATCTGTGTGCTTCCTTTGGAATGAGGAGGGCTTGGCTTGTGCACGTTTATCAGCACTCAGCAAGGCCCCATAAACATTATTGTAGCATTTCCATCCCAACCAAATAAACAGAAAAGTAAGTAAAACTATAAAGCTAACAAATCAGCATAAAATACATTATTACCACTACCCTGTTGAAGGACTACTATTAAAAATAATACATTTTCAGAAAATGGTGGAAAATCACTTAATGGCATAACTATGACTGAATATGTTCTTATTTTATTGTTAAAAGCCTTATACGCTAAGTGCTGTGTAGAAAACAGATATTTCATACAAAGTGAATGGCTATAAAGCAGCATCTCCTGCTATTAGTTGGTGATCACTGCAGCTCTTGCCAGGGACCAGTAAGGATGTAGCGCTTGCTGGTAAGTAGTTGAAAAATGTGTGAAATACAAACAAGATTTTTATCCACATTGCAGAATTTCACATAATTGCAGTTCTACATCATAACTGGCAAAGAGGATGAAACATTGTAATGTAAAATTTCAGGAAAAAGGGTAATTAATTGTGTTTGTAATAGTTATCAGAGTAACCAAGCAGCTCGGGAATGTATAGGGGATAAAAGAGACCAAAAAGCCCTCCTACTAATAAGAAATGCTTGGTGAAATTTGCCTTCTTAAAACAGAAGGAAATTTGCAATAATTCAGCTATAAGTGAACATTTGTGGTTTCCAACAATGCACCCTATAGCCAAATCAATCCCTGCCATGTACTGATGAGGGCCAAAAGCCTGAAACAGGCTGTCTACAGGTTGGTGTGGCTATGTAATATTTAAAGATATAGGCTTGCTGTACACCAGCAGTTCTGGATGCTTGCCTGGCTTACAGGGGTGAAAATAGATAATTTGCATATTCAGTAGGGGTGCATTGTGAGTAACCACAAATGTTCACTTATAGTTGAATTATTGCAAATTTCCTTTTGTTTTAAGAAGGCAAATTTCACCACTAGAGATGGCCCGAACCTCCGATTTTAGGTTTGCGAACCCGGTTCGCGAACTTACCTCAAAAGTTTGGTTTTGCAAGTGACCACGGGTAATGGCCGGGGAATCCTGCTTCGATTCCGGTCCGGAGTGGGAGCCTAAGAAACGGCTACCACCCTCGCACATCCAAGGAAGGCAGCAGGCATGGCATGCATGTTCTGAGGTAGTGACCAACAATAACAATACAGGAGGACTTTCGAGGCCCTGCTGTATATGTGAAATGAATCAACTTTAAATTATTTAATGAGAATCTGTTATGGAGGGCAAGTCTGATGGTGCCTTCACTGCGACTCACCAGATTGGTCACCTCCTCAAGGAGGCGAGAATCTGTTATGGAGGGCAAGTCTGCCATTGTGAGTGACCACGGGTAATGGTCGGGGAATCCTGCTTCGATTCCGGTCCGGAGTGGGAGCCTAAGAAACGGCTACCACCCTAGCACATCCAAGGAAGGCAGCAGGCATGGCATGCACGTCCCGAGGTAGTGACCAAAAATAACAATACAGGAGGACTTTCAAGGCCCTGCTGTATATGTGAAAGGAAACTTTAAATCCTTTATGAGAATCTGTTATGGAGGGCAAGTCTGATGGTGCCTTCACTGCGACTCACCAGGTTGGTCACCTCCTCAAACGGCCGCATGAGCCTGCATGCATTTCGCATCAGTGTCCAGTTGTTGGGCCACAACATTCCCATCTCCCCAGATTGTATCCTTCTACTGTAATTGTACAGGTACCGGGTGACGACTTTCTCCTGTTCTAGCAGGTGAGAGAACATGACCAGGGTTGAACTCCAACGAGTTGGGCAATCACATATCAAGTGTCTCACTGGCAAGTTTTTTCTCCGCTGAATGTCCAAAAAAGCGTGCCACTGAACACAACAGGTAGGTATATGCAGTGATGAGGTGGGTTCACTGAACACAACAGGTAGGTATATGCAGTGATGAGGTGGGTTCACTGAACACAAAAGGTAGGTATATGCAGTGATGAGGTGGGTTCACTGAACACAACAGGTAGGTGTATGCAGTGATGAGGTGGGTTCACTGAACACAACAGGTAGGTATATGCAGTGATGAGATGGGTTCACTGAACACAACAAATAGGTATATGCAGTACAGGGTATTACAATGTGCACCTGTCACACTCACAGGTAGTCACTGAATGTGCTGGGCCTGGCTGGCAGTGGCACACACACAGTATGAATTAGCAAGGCTGTCTATGCAACACAAGTGTCAGTGGGGCACACAGAAAGAAAATAGATCACAAGAACAAGATTAGCTCTTAAAAGAGCTGTTGTGGGGTGCTATTTTAGCAATAAGAATCAGCAAGGAGCAAGCTAACAAGCCTACAACAGCCTAACTAATCTTTCCCTATGAGAGAGTCTGATACAGCTGTCCCTTCTCTAATTAATGCAGGCACACAAGTGAGTGTAATGGCCGGCGGAGCCTGCCTTTTATAAGGGGGGGGGGGGTGGCTCCACAAGGGAGTGTAGCCTGATTGGCTACAATGTGCCTGCTCAAAAGGTGGATCAGCGCAACACCAGGCCGCCTCCGAATGGCCTCCAATCAGAGATGCGCTGAGCCCCCCCAAGAACAACAAACGCACCTTGAACCCAGACAGAAGCTCTGCATATACACCAAAAGCATGGCTGTTAAGTGGGAGCAGCTGACCAAAAACAAATTAAATTAGTACATAGCAAGGAAATGAGCAGCGCTACTTAAAAACAGACTAGTGCCTACCTGCAAAAGAGTGCAAGCCCCACTTGTGGGGTCGAATAACAAATTTATTAGGAAAATCAATATTAAAAGATTTTTACAACAGACTGCGCCATTACGCACCAGTCAATCCCCCCCCCCCCCCCCCATCTACCAACATACCAATTTAAAAAAGCCGTCTGTTTTTAATCCTCATTTGATGAACAATAAATATGTGGACATATTTAAAAAAGTAGTTTTGGAGGAATTAGAAGATCTCAACATCAGCCATAACCGATATGTGAGATCTAATTTTAGCAAAAAAGAACATTGGGTGTTACAAGAGATGAGTAAAGATGAAACTTGTGTTGTTAAAGCAGCAGATAAAGGGTTATATTGGTGAGGTTCAACAACAATTGAATGACACTGAGACCTATAAACCGTTAAGGGGAGATCCCACGATCAAATATAGAGATGAATTGGAGTGTCTTCTGAGGGAGGGCCTTACACAAGATATTTTAACTCAGAAAGAATTTGATTACTTGAATATCAAACACCCTAAAAGACCGGTCATCTATATACTTCCAAAGTTACTTAAGAATCAGGAAGCCCCACCCGGTAGACCAATTGTATCAGGTATTCACTCAGTGACATACCGGGTGGGGGAATATCTTGATAAGTTTCTTCAGCCCTTAGTAATGACCACCCCATCTTTCTTGAAAGACACCCTTGATGTCATTCTACATATAAATTATGTCAACCAGATGATCCAGAGTTTAGACCATCCAGTATATATTTGCACGGCTTATGTTAAGTCCTTATATATGTGTATACCGCAGGAAAGATCGTTGGAGGTCATTGGGGGATATTTAGAGGGTAAGGGAGATATATTAGGACCTCAGTTAGAATTTGTAAAAAAGCTTTGTATTTTTTCGCTCACTAAGGCCCGGTTCACATTAGCGGTGGCCGTCCGGAATCGCCGTGCCGGAGCCGGACCGCTTTCAGAACGGACGGAACGGACGCACGGCATGGCAATGAAAGCCTATGCGTCCGTTCACATGCGTCCGTTCTGCCGGACCGGAGCCGGACCGGATCCGGACTCCGGCGTCCGTTCCAACATGCGCTATTTTTTGGTCCGGCTCCTCCGGCAGCCGTATCCGGAGCGGAGCCGGACTGCACCATCCGGCCAATACAAAGCAATGAGAGCCGGAGAGCGCACAACACACTGGCTACAAAAACCGGACGTTCTACCCCACTTCCTATGCATTTTGGATGGGGATCACATGGGCCCAGCGAAGAGTGGGGCAGCAGCGATTTCATGCTGGAGCTCTTTTTGCCAGCAACATGTCTGATATGTCTGAAGGAGGCGAACAACAGAGAGAATTCCCAGGTTTATGAGTAAAAAATGCCTGGATCCATGGTCCCAACTGCAGTCTCTGTATCCACGGATGGTCTCCACACGTCCACCTGTCTCCAACAATGACCCCAGACCCTTCTGCTGACCTCCCAGACCCCAGGTAATTAAAAGGATGTTATCTCCTTAAGAAACCGGATCCGGACCGCAACCGTGTTCACACCGCACGGAAACCGGATGCAAACGGACCGGATCCGGACCGGATCCGGATAGGAACCGTACGGATCAGGTCCGGTCCGGATACGGTGCGGTCCGGACATCCGGTGCGGTTTTTACTAAACCGCAAGTGTGAACGGGGCCTAAGAATTACTTCTGGTTTGAACATCGGTTCTATAGTCAACAACAGGGGGGTAGCCATGGGAGCAAAACATGCTCCTAGTGTAGCTAACCTATACATGTCTGCATGGGAGGATCAACACCTGGGGAGTTTTAAGGGGGGACCACTAATATCGTGGAAAAGGTTTATTGATGACTGTCTGTTTTTTTGGGATGGAAGTGAGGAGTCGCTACTCTCATTTATCACCCACTTAAACGACAATCAATGGAATTTACAATTTGAAGTGTTATACAATTTGACATCAGCGAATTTTTTAGATTTGAGCATATTTTTAGTTGATGCTGTGTGGAGAACGAAATGTTTCTTTAAGGGAACTGATCGCAATTCATACATCAGGTATGACAGCTGGCATTATCGTCCATGGCTCAACAATGCCCCTAGAGGACAATTCTGCAGAATTATGAGAAATTGCTCCTTTGAGTCTGATTATTGGGAGCAGTCCCAGATTATAGAGGATCGTTTTCTGTCCAAAGGATATGATCCGGTTAGTATACGTAGGGACAGAACAAATGTCCTGCAGGAAGGACGTGCTATTAGTCTAGTAAAAAAAAGTGCCATCTACTGCTACCAATTTGTGCAATTCTTCTAATGACTTTTCTTTTGTCACCACTTTCTCCAATAACCATCACCATATTAAACATATTTTAAATAAAAACTGGGGTATTCTAAAGCAGGATCCAGTTTTAGTCCCCAATCTCCCTAAGATGCCTCATATAATTTATAGAAGGCCACCCAATTTGGCTAGTAGACTTGTACACAATTGTGTCATCCCTCCTAGGTCTCAGATGTTCCCTAATTTAAAAGGGGTTTTTCCTTGTAAAAAGAGTCATCTCTGTAAGATTTGTGAATTTGGGGGGAGGGTGACTAAATCTTTTACTTCTCAGGTTAATGGCAGGGAGTTTAAGATTAATCAATTCCTCACCTGCACCTCCCAATACGTGGTATATCTGATCATCTGTCCGTGTGGTCTACAGTATGTGGGCCGCATGGGCAGAACCACTAAGAAACGGTTTTGTGAACATATCTACAACATTCGGAATCCAGACAAAATATCACATAGCATTCCTGAGCATTTTGCACAATGTCATGATAAATCGCCGGATGGTATCATATGTATTGCGATTGATAGTGTTAAACCCCACTGGAGGGGGGGGCGGGGGGGGGAAATACTGTCAATATTCTATCACAGTTAGAAACTCGTTGGATTTATCAGTTAGGTACACTCAGACCTGGTAGTCTGAATGCCCATATAGATCTGAATTGTTTTATCAAAGATGAATAGATTGATTGTAATTTATTTCTTTTAATGAGTATCTCATCATAATGTGTTTATAATGTTGTTTTTACTGTATTGGTTTTCTATACATTTTTATGTTGTTCCATACATTTTGTAATTGAATTGTATCTGTTTGTCCCTCCTTGCTTCCCCTACTGTCGGCAATTAATTGGTAAGGGAGATGGGAGGGTCCATCCATTTACACATCTATATAAACTTTATTCAGATTGTATAATGCATCCCCTGATGAAGGCGTGTTGACAAAATCCGGATCGGGATATATATTTTAATATATGCATTAAACCAAGAAATTGTCCGTAAGTGTATATTTATGTGCAGCGTTACCAATTTTGGGCACAGTCTGCACGATTAGTTTTGTCCCCTTTGTGCACCCCTACCCAGGAAGCAAGCCGACACCAGCCTGGGAAGAGGTGGAACGCACACGGTGACATCACTACCGGCGGATGTGGAGGGAGGCTGATCGAGTGTCCTCACGCGAGCTTTGAATGTAGCTGCGCTTGAGTTATTTCTCCCCACACCACGGAACGGATTGGTCCTTTAGCAGAAGCACTCCTTTCCTGCATACAGGGGTATCGCACATCTATACCCTTAAGAGGTACTGTGTGGAAGTGTTTTTGCATTGACACTAATTTTCTGGAGAGAGGCATGGTTACACATAGTGCTTTCCCGGATGTGGTATAGTGTGAGACTTTGCTGATTCATAGTGACTGTACATTGAATCTGCTGATTCATATTTTTCAAATTTGTCATTTTGGATCACATTGATTCATTAGTGAGCGCCAGGTGCTTCAGTTTTTTATTGTGTTTCTTTCCTCAAGGGCTTAAGGACTGGCCCTAAGCACTTTCAGGCGGCTCAATTGTCCATTTGTGCGCTGC
Source organism: Hyperolius riggenbachi (assembly GCF_040937935.1). NCBI lineage: Eukaryota > Metazoa > Chordata > Amphibia > Anura > Hyperoliidae > Hyperolius > Hyperolius riggenbachi. The sequence continues at coordinate 423,515,085 of NC_090647.1, read as the reverse complement.
TGCTCTCCTTTTACATTGCATATAGCCCATAGCTGAATACATATGCAAAGCAGGAAGATCAGGGGAAATCCAAAATATAAAATCTTATATGTGTCCAATGGGTGTTTTAGAAAATATTGTACATAAAGGAACAGTATTTTCATTCTATTTTGAAGGCATTCCTGGCATGGAAGCATCTATATTTATTGGACAACAGGGTATTTTTAAATTCCACTGACATCATTGGTTTTATATTATGTATTCAGCAGAACATTGGATACATCTTTGTGTCTTAGCTGCTCTTTAAAATGTATTAGTTAATTAATTTGTGTTCCGATACAGTAAGGCTGTGGAGGTTTCACTGACAAAGGTGAATAATATAATTATGTTACCACTCAGAAGAAAAAAGGACAAGAATGAGCTTTTGACATTTTATTTATCATTGAAAGTAATGCTGAATTATGCAGAACGTTAACATAAAATGAAAAGAAACCAGATTTAATATGACATGTATCACATGTGATAAAAGGGTCATCTGAAGTACAGTGTTCCTGGAAGGAAAATAAAACTGCTTTTCTGAGCTACGCCATCCACATCACTCATTTCCTGTAATTAAAACTGGCTATGAAAACATGATAGACATTTTGCCCTTACACAGCTCCATAGTCATTTGTTCAGACATTCTTGTTTTAAGGAATATTTTGCTAATTAGCTCTAAAATTCTGTATCCCATAAATAGTGCAGCTTAAATGGCATTTGCAAATGCAGAATACACCATGCACATTTGTTTATAGACTTAATTATCTCATTCTGGTGCTCTGTAAATTATTTTACTGGTTCTTTGTGCATCTCTAAACTTTATTTTGTATTTATTGTATTTAGCTGTTGCTGTTGGCTGGAAAACAGTACTTTTCTAATATAAATTTCTAGAATTTCTTCTGCATTACTGCATTTCTTTTCTGTCATATATTTAAGATGGATGATATTTTTAAAGAAACTCTCACTTGAAACGCTTACACCCTGTTCAGCAATATCTTGAATTGCCTATGGGGAAAGGCTATGTTCACTGTAAAATGTTGTGGTGCATAGCCTTTAAAAACAGGATTGCAATGGAGGGGAAAAGCAACATTGTGCATTACGCGTGCAGTGCAACGCATACAGTACTTAGAAAATATGCTTCACTGCAACTGCTGTGTCCCTCTGGCACTGTTCACAGTGCTCAATTGTGTTGCAGAATAATTCTGCAGGTCAACTCACCGCCCATACAATCCTATGGGTCTTGTCACAGTGCTGCACTGTAACTGATCAGGTTATTCTAACTCGCTGCATGCAGGCTTTGTACTAAAATCTATGTTCTGTCTCAATTTCCACTTTATGTGTGAGGCCCACTTCAGAAGATACACACATAGCAATATGTCTTCACACTGTTTCCATAATCTCCACAGGCACTTTTACTCGATGGAAAATTAATGCACGTGTTATGCAACTGATCACTCTGAACCTACCAGAGTTTTTCCCAGGAGGAGTGCAGCACTACCGTGCATGCACAAGTTTGGATTTACACCTGCATAGTAGCAATGATCTTGTCCTCAGAACTACTAAGGGAGGCGAGTAGCTATAAAGAGCTGTTAGTCTGAGCAGGTTGAATAGATTTACTGGTAGACAGTGCTGTAATAATGCCAGACCAGAGGAAGGATTGGGAAGGCTCTAGACTATCTAGAGCCTTCCCTCTACTTAAAGGGAACCTTAACTGAAAGGGGGGTAAAGAGTTTCACTTACCTGGGGCTATCACCAGCCCCCTGCAGCAGTCCTGTGCCCTCGGAGCCGCTCTGGAATCCTCCGGTCCCCCACTGTCACTTAGTTTCGTTTTTGACGACTCACCAGTCGGCTGTACGCCATGCGTATTATTGGACGCATTCCCTACTGCAATTAGCGCTGTTGTGGACCGCAACGCGTACAAAAATACGCGTTCGTAGATATGCGGCAACGCATATTTTTGCACGCATTGCGGCCCGCAACAGCGCTAATTGCAGTAGGGAATGAGTCCAATAATACGCATGGCGGCTGGCCGACTGGTGAGTCGTCAAAAAAGAAACTAAGTGACAGCGGGGGACCGGAGGATTCCAGAGCGGCTCCGAGGGCACAGGACTGCTGCAGGGGGCTGGCAATAGCCCCAGGTAAGTGAAACTCTTTACCCCCCGTTCAGTTAAGGTTCCCTTTAAGTATGTATCAAACCTGAGGTGAATTTTCTCACTTCAGGTTTAACTTTCATACAATATGCATTCAAATATGATCCTGAACAAGGGCTTTCAATTAAAGGATACCAGAGGTGATGAGTGACATGATGAGATAGACATGGGTAGTACAGCGCCAAGCACACAAATAACAATGCTATGTTCCTTTCTTTCTTTCGATGGCACTACGAACAGGCAGAGCCGAGACTCGAACACTGGTTGCCTGTGTCAAAGGCAGAGCCCTCAACCGCTACACTATCCAGCCACCACTGGCTGGACTATTCCAGGATGTATAGTTATTATGCACACAATCCAATATATATATGAAAGGATAACATCAGTTTTTCTAGGTATATAAATTTGTTTATTAAAAGTACAATTTCACATAAATATTAAGGTCTGATAAAAATGCCAGGCTTGCTCACAATTAAAACAATGGTCATCTGAATATTTCAAACCAACAACATTCACTCACATATTTCATACTATTATTAGGTATGCACTCTCCTATGCCGTGTTCTCACATGCATAAATCACTCACAGCTTGCACACAATGGAGCCACCTGATCCAAAAGAGACAAAAAATGATAAAAAAATAACCTAAATAAGAAAAAATGTATACAAATATAAATCTCTTCTGTTCAAAAATTGCCCCCACAAGTTCTGTGTAGCACTATAGTCTGCTGTAACACTGTAGTCTGCCACTCTAATAGAGCTGCCAAATAGCTTTTGTTAGGAGTGCTTGCAATAGTAGTGCTTAATCGCATTTCTCATAAGGTTACTCACGCGTCTTCTAACAGTTATTGATTCTCTCCATGCGGGCTCTGGCCGGTAGCCTCACACTAAGTCCCCCACTCAGAATGCAGTATGTCCGCTTCCTATGCATAACTGTATCCGCGTAGTTCCAGCAGTACAGTAGCGGTAAAATCAGCTCTGCCTACAGCTTCCAGGCAAGTGGTTGACTGGGAGTGACGTCACTTCCCCCTGGAGTTTATTGCATTCCACCTTGCTTTCCAACGCCGATGTCAGTCTCCAGGCTCGTTTTAGCAGCCCGTGGATAATGCAAGAGTGTCCACACTGGTAGCTTTTCTATCAGCTTGCTCAAAACTCCTTTTAGATCGACATGTTTCAATGGCTGACGGCCATCTTCCTCAGGATCAGGTCTGTGCTCGAGTCTCGGCTCTGCCTGTTCGTAGCGCCATCCTCTGTATTAACTTTTTTTGCTACAAGTATTGGTAGGGGGAAGGGGATACCCCAGACCTTGAGGAATAGGCAGCTCTAAATTAATATAGCAGTGCCCTTCAATTAACTCGTTTGGCTCCTTTTTTTCTTTCTCTGCCTGGAAGAGATAAATATCAGGTATTTAAGTGGCTGACTCAGTTCTGACTCAGACAGTAAGTGACTACAGTGTGACCCTCACTGATAAGAAATTACAGCCTTAAAACACTTTTTTAGCAGAAATGGCTTCTGAGAGCAGGAAAGAGATAAAAAAAAGGTCAATAGTTCATAGATATTTGCTCTGGCATACTTCAATGAATGTGTCATTGAGCAAAAATAATAAAACAGTTAAAACTTAAAAAGTAGATTTAAACATAAAATAAAACTGTGGAATATGTTAAATAGTCATTTTTAGGAGAAGGAAGATTGATACAATTGTTTATGTCATTAGTTTATTTTCTCTTCGGGTATCCTTCAAAGAGTAACAAGGAAAATGTCTTAATCTGGGCTCTAATCACTTAAAGAGACACTGAAGCGAAAAAAAAATTATGATATAATGATTTGTATGTGTAGTACAGCTAAGAAATAAAACATTAAGATCAGAGACATAAGTCTAATTGTTTCCAGTACAGGAAGAGTTAAGAAACTCCAGTTGTTATCACTATGCAAAAAAGCCATTAAGCTCTACCACTTTCAAAGTCCTGGAGAGGGCTGTCTTCTGAAGTTTATTATCTCAACTTTCAGAGAAAACTTTTCTTTTTCTCTGCCAGAGGAGTGGTCAATAGTTCATAGCCTGCTCTGAAAAAAATCACTTAGAATGCTAAAGGTAGCTATACACTGGTCGATTTGCCATCAGATTCGACCAACAGATAGATTTCTCTCTGATCGAATTTGATCAGAGAGGGATCGTATGGCTGCCTTTACTGCAAACAGATTGTGAATCGATTTCAGCCTGAAACCGATCACAATCTGTGGTGGTGGTGGTGCTGCCGCCACCCCCCCCCCCCTGCATACATTACCTGGTCCGCCTGCGCGACTCCCCCCGGTCTCCGCTGTCTTCTTCTCCACTCTGGTCTGGTCTCCGGGTCCGGCATGCTTCACTTCTTCCTGTCTGGGGGAAGGTTAAACAGTAGAGTGCCCCCTACTGTTTAAACTTCCTTCCGGGACAGGAAGAAGTGAAGACCCGGAGTACCGCGCAGAGAAGAAGACAGTGGAGACCTGGGGAGTCGCGCCGGCGGAGCAGGTAATGTATTGCAGCTGCAGCTGTATTGTGTCGGTTGCTGGGCACTCGAACGCCGCTAGCAACACGCTCCCTACCTGCGGGCGATCAACGGTAATTTCCCCGAACGGAGCGATCGACGGGACCGATCTATTTCGGGACGAAATAGATCAAAATTTAGCGTTAACGTGAACGATTTGACAGCAGATTCGATCCCAGTGATCAAATCTGCTGTCGATAGGCGGGGTATCGGCCTAGTGTATGGCCAGCTTAAGTGTTGTGTTGTGTAATCTGCACATATTAGAGAATGATACAATGTTAGAAAAAACACTATATACCTGAAAAAAAAATATGAGAATGTTTTCTTTGCTGCCAATCTTCTAGTAATTATCCATAGTACACAACCAATTCATTTTTTCGCTTCAGAGTCTCTTTAAACTGATCAAAATTGTTTACCGCAAAATAAAATCCAGTAAGTTATTGAAAAATAACGCAAGAATAGTATGTATATATATATATATATATATATATATATATATATATATATATATATATATATATATAAATATATATATATCTTTGACTTCAGTTAAAGCAATCCCAAAGTCGAATTCCGGTAAATTAAAATGATATACATTTATCTTGGTAGTGTGAAGCCACTATAGTCCAGAAGCTTCAAGTGTCTACATACATGATACCATTCCAGCAATGGGTCCCTTGGTTTCTTCAGAGTGAAAGCATGGTAGTGGACAAGCATGGCTGAACTGCACATGCACAAGTATGGTCCATGCAAGCAGAGATGCGCAAGAAAGATTTTTAAGTTCAATCTTGCAGCCAATGGGACCTTTCTTGCTTACCAAAGTTTCCCTTCCCAATGCCCAATGATTTGCCATGTGGTCGGTTTCCCACCTTGCTGCTCTTTCATTGAGTGACCTGTTCTACAGATTTTACTCACTACAGATCACACTGGATAGATGGTTAAAATATATTTGTATGCTTATTTATACTCAGTTTGAGTAACCTGTTCTACAGATTTGAACCACGACAAATCACACCTTATAGATGGTTAGACTGTGTGGCTTGTGTCTACAGGAGAAAGGTTTATATTAGAGATAGGCCTAGGGGCAAGAGTGGCATTGGGCAAGCTGTTGGATCTGGAACAGGGCATAGTTGATCAGTTTAGGACAGCAGAAGCGCAATGTTGAAGGCATTGAATAGTGCAGAGTACCAGCACATGCAGCAATGTCATTTTGAGAGGATTGTTGAATGTGGACTGGGTCTCTGGGAGCACTAGTGCAGTAGCCTCTTCTTCTGCAGGAACCAGCAAAGCAGTGACAGGAGAAAACACGCAAGCACCAGTATTGCAAAATTGCATGTACCTCCTGACGCATCTCCCATGCTGTTTGTGAATGAGCCTGAAGATGTTTCAGTGCAGTCTACAGTGCAAAAGACAGACTTTGATGCTCTTGGAGCATTTGGACAGGACCAGCTGGGTGCTGTCAAAGTAACAGAGTGATGTGGAGCAATGGCTGCATATGCAGAGTTTGTCAGACAAAAACTAGGATGATGATGACCGTGATGTTACCTGGGAACCATCGGTATATGGAAGGACTAGTAACAGTTCCAAAACAGACAGAGAGGTAAGACACCAGCAGACAGGAGATAAATGGGGCTGCCGATCGATCTCATGGGGGTCTCAAAGAAGTGACAGAGTAGTGAGTACAAGCAGGAGAACAGTCAATGATGATGCAACATCAGAGATCTGAAGCAAGAGGTCACACAGCAGCAGGCAAAGAAAGAGAGCAAAGTGGTTGCATAGCTAAAAACAAACAAAAAGAGTGCTCTGGCAGAAAGTAGCAATTACACTATCCTATCCAGGACAGGTCTCACCTTGAATGTAGTGGCTGTCGGCAAGGTTTAGCCTAAGGCTTCTTTTCAACAGACTGTTGAGCTTTGTGCTCAGCAAAAAGTTACCAGGCAGCAGTGGGCAGTCACCAGGCAGCAAAAAACAGTTACCAGGCAGCAGTGAGCAGTTGTGAGAGTCTGAGAGGCATCTCACTGCCTATCAACAGTCCGTGGAAAAGAGGCCTCAGTCAGCTTGTGTCCCACTTAGATGGCAGCTGGAGACTGGGCTCTTCAGTCAGCAGTGGGCACGAGAGAGACCTCAGCGAGTCCAGGATGCAGGATGGGAGGCCATATCATGTAATAAAGGCACCTATTAAAAAGGGCACCCTATAGACAGCAATGTTAAACTGTTTTTCTGTTTGGCGATAACTGTATAAAAAGGGCTCCACGTTAATTTAAAACAATTATTTTGTTTGGAAAATAATTTGCCAAAATAGGAAATAAATAAATTGTCATCTTTAACTTTAATGCCTATACCAAATGTATCGATTACAGCAACCCATAATTTAACAAATAATCATTTCTTAACTGTGCAATTGTTTTTAAAACTGCTCCCTATGCTTTCTCAGAAAAAAAATAATTTACATTTCAACTTTGTTTTTCAATGTTACAAATTATTGTTTTTCAACAAATTTAGTTAAACATATATAAAAAACATTTATTTTTATGTTTGACTCCTCAATTATCATTATTTTTATTCTATGTTAAACTAAAGCAAACAATCATATACAAATTTAATTTAAAAGGGTTAGGCACCACCGGGGGGGGGGGGGGGGGGGTCTTAGGGTTAGGCACCACCAGGGGTTGGTCTTAGGGTTAGACACCATCTGGGGGTCTTAGGGTTAAGCACCACCAGGGGAAGGTTCTGTGTGAGAGTAGGGAGAGGTTAGTTTATAGTAAAATATCGGTAAGGATTAGAATATTTAACTATATGAATGAAGTAGTGCAATATCGGTATATTAACCTCCTTAGCGGTAACCCCGTGTGTGACACGGGGTAAGCCGCCGGAGGGTGCCGCTCAGGCCCTGCTGGGCCGATTTAAATAATTTTTTTTTTGCTGAACGCAGCTAGCACTTTGCTAGCTGCGCCAGAACCCTGATTGCCGCTGCCGCGCGCCCGATTGCCGCTACCCGGTGCAGCGTGCGGCCCCCCCAGACCCCGTGCGCTGCCTGGCCAATCAGTGCCAGGCAGCGCCGAGGGGTGGATCGGGTCTCCCAATGACGTCCCGACGTCGCTGACGGGGGAAGCCCACCAGGAAATCCCGTTCTTTGAACGGGATTTCCTGATCGGAGATCGCCGAAGGCGATCGAAGCGGGCGGGGGGATGCCGCTGAGCAGCGGCTATCATGTAGCAAGCCCTGGGCTCGCTACATGATTTTAAAAAATTTTTTTAAAAAAAACTGCTGCGTTGCCCCCTGCGGTATTTTTCATACTGCCAAGGTAGTTAAATGATATATTCTCACTTTTACTGGTCCTCATTTTAGTAAATGTAAAAATAAAGGTTACAGTGGGGAATATTAGAATATCAGTATTATAAGCAATATTTTAGGTTTATCATTTTACTTAACAATAACTTTAACCCTTTCCACTCTGAGTTCTTTCCTAAAGGAAGTTGTTTCTGCTCTTAGTTTTTTTTTTAAGAAATGCGCTCTCCCTCTTACTCTCTCTCCCATTTTAACATGGAACATAACACTGTAACATGGTATATCTTATTTTAAAGAACACATAACGTTTAATTTGATACCTTATTTGGACAGTTTGGCATCTTCTATTCGCTGGTAGCAGAGGAGAAAGCCAAGGTATGGGAAATTGAAAACCAGTTCCCTGGGTGTAATCCGGGCCTGCGTGAGCAAGTTTCACAATAATAGGTGGTTTTATGCCTGCCACCCGGGGTCTTACTGTCCCTACACACAATGCAACCGTTGGTATTTTGATTGGGCAGATTAGCAATAAAATACTGGCTACTATTTACACCCTCCCCCAGTCCATCCCATAGGATGCCATTCATTATATTTACTACTTTGCAGGCAATCTGCAAAACAAAATAATTCATCTGCAATTATTTTTCATTTTTTTGCAGAATGGAATCTGCAAAATGAATCACCAACCACTTTTTATTTAAAAAAAAACAAACAAAAAAAAAAACAGGAAAGAAAAGGAAGTGACATTTAAATCTAAATGTCACTTATTTCTAGCGCTGATGGGGGGGAAGAAGGTATGAGGCTATTGAGCACAGACAATGCGGGCATGTAGTAATACATGCCCACAGTCGCATGGTGATTGGCGGTTTGCGGCGGTCCTGATGCGCTGCAAACCACCGCAGGAATGTCCCACATAGCAGGACATACGAGCGCATCAGGCTATGCGGGACATACAAGTGCAAAGGATTAATATTGTTTATATCAGGCCCCCTTTTTTGCTGGGCCCTTATATGCACTCAGAGAGAGGTGATGAGGCTAAACACGACAGTTGGTCTCCTTAAAGGAAATCCTCAGCGGAGGTAAAGGTGTCAGCCTGTCTCAGTGCCACTAGCAGCTGGCAGCTGTAAGGAGAGCTCAGAAGTCACGTGGTTGCTAGGCAACACTTACCATGACTATATCAAAGGACTGCAGGGAACAGAAAGTGACTAAAAGTCGCTTTATTAAGCTAATAGTTGACATGTTTCCCAAAAGAGGCACCCTCCATTTCTTTTGGTCAAGAGATTAGCAAAGTGGTTGCAGTCACCTCTCCAGTGTGGGCCTTTTACATGCTTAAACCCGATGAGTGTTTAACAGTCCGCATCCTGTGCCATAGTCCAACCTGCAGCAAATAGGCAAGATCCCATTTGGGTACAACATCCCTGCTTTACCACATGTGCAAAAATCACAAAACTAAGTGAGACCAATATCTGAGAGCCCTTGAAGGAGGTGCAACCGCCTCATCTCTTCCACCTCCTATGACTCCTCCACCATCTCCCATTGCTACTACATTTATGGAGGTTGGAGTAAGCCTGTCTTCCAGCAGCGAGGAAGTAACAGGTTCTGGCTGCAGGTTTCAATTTAGTAATAGGATATACAACAGGGGCCTCAGAAAGCTGTAACTTCAAGGACTTACCCATGTTGCCTCCCGAACCACATACTATTATGATAATTTCTAAATTGTTCCTTTAAATAGCACAATGTTCCTTTAACATCTGGTGGCCTTGCCATGGCACTTTGGAACATTTGGCCTACTGTAGTTGTTGTCCAAAGACCAGATTAAGAACCTACTGGACCCAAAACGATTGGACCTTAGTGGAGATCTTCTTAGAATTGTGGTGGGGTGAAGATAAAGGTCTAGCAGTGTACACCATCATTACGCAAGCTGTAATGTAGACTGGCTGTAGTCGTAAATAATCTATTACAAGATTACTACATTGGAGCTGTACTCCCCCCCCCCCCCCCCCCCCAAAAAAAAATGCAAGATGTGTAGTTACATAAACCAGTACATTTATTCAACTCCGGTATATGCACAAAAATATGTATTACGTAAAATTCATGAATTATTTGTTTCAGTAACATAAACCAAATCAGTTAGTAAATGAGGCAATGCAAAACATGTAGTTAGCTAAGGTAACAGTGCATAATAACTTTATTGCTATAAACCGTGTTTATACTGTTATAGAAGCAATTAACTCCTGGGAACTAAGAATACCATCTCTCCATGAAAGGAAAATCAGCACAGAAATAAATTTTCATTTTAAATCCCCAAGGAAAAAATGATCTCCTGCCTAAAGTAAAATCATCTGTTTGCAAACAGGCCTCTTGCGTCATGTGCCATTTATGAAACAATTGAGTCCTGCTGCTAATACAGCATTATGACTTATTTTTCATTGTAGACCTTTCTTAACAGCTTTGCTTACATGGTGAGGCACAATATGTTGCACTTTAAAGTTCAATAGAAAAAAGCCTGCAATATTTCACAGAATTATCTGGAGTGTTATAGCCAATTGTGACAAATAATTTAATGCAGCTGGATAACTGTTCTATTGTCAAGCTCAACTCTTTATGTACTATGAGCTAACAGTAACTTCTTAAATTGATGAGCTGCAGGTAAACAAAGTTCACATGTGGAGAGTTTTTGGAAGAGAAGAAAGAGCGTCTAGTGAAAAATGGCGCCGGCAAAAAAATGGCGCCCCCTTCTGCCCGAAATATGTTTAAAACGATATTTATCGTTTTAAAGGTTAAAATAGTGCAGAACAAAATTCATTGTTTTAAAACTGTTTTTTTTTTTTTTTTGGTCCTGCCTGAACGATATTTATCGTTTTAACCCTTGCTTTGCTGCCGTTTTGAAAATATCTGCCCGCCGGGTTTAATGTTTAATAGCAAAGCCCCCTTAAAAGCTAAAAACACCAAATTTGCAGGGAACGTTAAGAAGAAAATTGTGAACAAGAGGAAAAATTTTTTTTTCAAAAAGACCTTATAGTTTTTGAGAAAATCGATTTTGAATATTCTTCTTCTGACCGTGGGAAACTGAAACGCCCGCCGACTTTAGCGGTTAATAGCAAAGCCCCTTTAAATGCCAGAAACACCAAAATGTGTAGGGAATGTTAAGAAAAATAGTGGGAACACGAAGAAAAAAAAACTGTTCAAAAAGACCTTATAGTTTTTGAGAAAATCGATTTTAAATCTTCAAAGGCAATGTAACTATTTAAACCGCGTACTGACATTCCCGTGGAAACTTTTTCCGCCGACTTTAGCAGTTAATAGCAAAGTCCCCTTAAATCCTAGCAACACCAAATTTGCAGGATATGTTAAAAAGATACTGGGAAACAATATTTTAAAAAAAAATTGAAATTTTTTTTTTTTTAAATTAAAATGTTTGGGTTATGTTCAGAGTGTGGGAAAAGTTTTGAAAAAAATGACGTGGGGTCCCCCCTCCCGAGCCTCTGTAACCCCTTGTCTCCCATGCAGGCTGGGATAGCCAGAATGCGGAGCCCCGGCCGACTGGGGCTTCGCACCCTGAGCTATACCAGCCCGCATGGTCCATGGTATGGGGGGGCTTCGGGGGGGAGGGGCGGCCAAGCCTTCCCCTCCCCCCCGGAGCCCTTGTCCAATCCATGGACAAGGGGCTCTTCCCCACCTCCGGTGCCCCAGGAGGAGGTGGGGGCGACGACACCCTGGCGGGGGGTTCATGGTGGCATCTGGGAGTCCCCTTTAAGAAGGGGAACCCAGATGCCTGCCTCCCTCCCAGGAGAAATGAGTATAGGGCTACTTTGTACCCCTTACCCATTTCCACAAAGGGTTAAATGAAATAAAAACACAACAACGAGAAAAGTCCTTTAATGTTCTAAATTAACCAGAAATACTTACCTGTACCTTTAAGAAAAAAATCCCACATCAATTAGGTCCCACGACAGTATCCTCCATCTTGCGACCTTCAGTTACATGTTGATTGAAGATCTCCGCCGCCCCGACGCCACACACGCCGCCTCCGCCGCACTCACTGCTCTTAGCTATACTTAGTATAGCTAAGAGCAAAAAGCATCTTTAAATTTTAGCTCCAATGGTCCCCATTGGTTCCTTAAAGAGGAGCTGTTAGGTATAGGGTCTCAGAGAAAATAAACACATATATCAGTAGCTAAAGATTGGCTGTACTTACATTACATATGCATTTCACTGTCCACGTTTGGATTTCACAGAATTTGTATATAGTATATGCAGAGATAGATGCTCCTGACAGCTCATGGCAGGCTCCATGTTTGTGAAGCCAAATGTGTCGTCATGTCCTGCCTGCTTCTGATCACAGATAAGCTCGTTCTTGAACAACACGGTGTGCAGTGAATATTAATGAGCCATGTGGGTAGGAACAATAGCTGACTCCTGCAGTGAAACTCTGCCCCGAGATTTATCAGTGTTTCACGCTGGACTGATTAGAAGCTCCTGTACCGTCTCATTAGCAGCCGAAGGGAGGGCCCCAGAATGCTTTGCAGTTTAGCTGCGGCTTGCGTCTTTATGGGTCTATAACAGACTTTAAGATAAGCACACATCAAAGGTAACTGAAATGTTTATCTTCACTAATGGCTTTTGAGCTTCCTTCTAAACTGTTTAACACAGGAGAATAGAGGTTTAAATTAGCTTCTGCAGCCTGACAGTTACTCTTTAACAGACCAATGGGGATCAGGAGGATCCCCATTGGTCGATAAGGAACCAATGGGGGGCCTTGGAGCCAAAATTTAAAGATGCTTTTTGTTCTCAGCTATACTTAGTATAGCTGAGAGTTGCGTCTATGCATCTATATAGACGCATTAGCGCTAGCTGCCGCTGCCCTCCCTGCCTCCCCCCACCTGTCACCCTCACCCATGCTGGCACCCATGGGTGCATTGGGTGCCAGCATGGGTGAGGGTGACAGGTGGGGGGAGGCAGGGAGGGCAGCGGCAGCTAGGGCTAATGCGTCTATATAGACGCATAGACGCAACTCTCAGCTATACTTAGTATAGCTGAGAGCAGTGCGGCGGAGGCGGCGTGTGTGGCGTCGGGGCGGCGGAGATCTTCAATCAACATGTATCAGAAGATCGCAAGATAGAGGATACTGTCGTGGGACATGATTGGCGTGGGATTTTTTTCTTAAAGGTACAGGTAAGTATTTCTGGTTAATTTAGAACATTAAAGGACTTTTCTCGTGGTTGTGTTTTTATTTCATTTAACCCTTTATGGAAATGGGTAAGGGGTACTCCTGCACCCCTATACTCATTTCTCCTGGGAGGGGGGTGGGCATCTGGGGGTCCCCTTCTTAAAGGGGACTCCCAGATGCCACCATGACCCCCCCCAGGGAGTCGTCGCCCCCGCCTCCACCTGGGGCAAGGGAGGCGGGGAAGAGCCCCTTGTCCATGGATTGGACAAGGGGCTCCGGGGGGGAGGGGGAGGCTTGGCCGCCCCTCCCCCCCGGAGCCCCCCCATACCATGGACCATGCGGGCTGGTATAGCTCAGGGTGCGAAGCCCCAGTCGGCCGGGGCTCCGCATTCTGGCTATCCCAGCCTGCATGGGAGACAAGGGGTTACAGAGGCTCGGGAGGGGGGACCCCACGTCATTTTTTTTTAAAAAATTTGCTATCAATTTTTTTTTAATCTTCTGAGTGTGGGAAATAAATTTAAAAAAAAAACGAATCCATTTGATTCAATACAAAAAGAACCGGCTCATTTATGAGCCGGTTACTATACCTTAGGGTGCGTCCTGTGCAGGACGTATAGCGCTGGCTCCCGCGATCTCTCCCCACCTGCCTGCACCTGTCACCCTCACCTAGAGTGGCACCCGGTGCACCCATGGGTGCACCAGGTGCCAGGCTAGGTGAGGGTGACAGGTGAGGAGGCGGGGAGGACAGCGGGAGCCGTGCTATGCGTCCCTACGCAGGACGCATTGTAAGGTATAGTATTTTAATTGGCGTGGGAGATCTTCAATCAAGTTAATTGAAGATCGCAAGATAAGAGAATATTGTTATTCGTTGGATCATTTCCGAGGATATATTGGCGTGGGAACATTTTTTTAAAGGTACAGGTAAGTATTTGTGGTTAATTAAGATTATTAAAATACTTTTCTCGTGGTTGTGTTTTTATTTCATTTAACCCTTTATGGAAATGGGTAAGGGGTACTCCTGCACCCCTATACTCATTTCTCCTGGGAGGGGGGTGGGCATCTGGGGGTCCCCTTCTTAAAGGGGACTCCCAGATGCCACCATGAACCCCCCCCCAGGAAGTTGTCGCCCCCGCCTCCACCTGGGGCAAGGGAGGCGGGGAAGAGCCCCTTGTCCATGGATTGGACAAGGGGCTCCGGGGGGAGGCTTGGCCGCCCCTCCCCCCGGAGCCCCCCCATGCGGGCTGGTATAGCTCAGGGTGCGAAGCCCCAGTCGGCCGGGGCTCCGCATTCTGGCTATCCCAGCCTGCATGGGAGACAAGGGGTTACAGAGGCTCGGGAGGGGGGGACCCCACGTCATTTTTTTTATGAATTATGGCATCTTTTTTTAAGATTATGGCATCTTTGGGGGTAAGTGGATCTATTAGATAGGGCATTTCCCACGAGCTGCCATGCATTATGGATACACAATTTTAAGGTAGCCCACTTTGGTTTCCTGTACATATTCATGATGTGAACATTTCCCATGATGCATGTAATATATTTGTATCACAATTCATTTCACAGTACTTATTTTTCGTCTGCTGTACGCAGAGTGTTGGGCTCTGTATGTTTTTAATTGCTTTTATTAGTGTTCCTTAAATAAAACTTATTATTGATCTTGCTTGGAGTTGCGCTGATTCTTTGTATATTTTGGTTCAATATGGACTTCTGTTTTGCTTTCTAGTACTTTGTTGGTCCATGAACATGGATTTTTTGCATTATATCCTTATTGTGCTCAAATTGTTGTTGTATTATGCGTCTATATAGACGCATTAGCGCTAGCTGCCGCTGCCCTCCCTGCCTCCCCCCACCTGTCACCCTCACCCATGCTGGCACCCAATGCACCCATGGGTGCCGGCATGGGTGAGGGTGACAGGTGGGGGGAGGCAGGGAGGGCAGCGGCAGCTAGCGCTAATGCGTCTATATAGATGCATAGACGCAACTCTCAGCTATACTAAGTATAGCTGAGAACAAAAAGCATCTTTAAATTTTGGCTCCAAGGCTCCCCATTGGTTCCTTATCGACCAATGGGGATCCTCCTGATCCCCATTGGTCTGTTAAGGAACCAATGGGGACCATTGGAGCTAAAATTTAAAGATGCTTTTTGCTCTTAGCTATACTAAGTATAGCTAAGAGCAGTGAGTGCGGCGGAGGCGGCGTGTGTGGCGTCGGGGCGGCGGAGATCTTCAATCAACATGTAACTGAAGGTCGCAAGATGGAGGATACTGTCGTGGGACCTAATTGACGTGGGATTTTTTTCTTAAAGGTACAGGTAAGTATTTCTGGTTAATTTAGAACATTAAAGGACTTTTCTCGTTGTTGTGTTTTTATTTCATTTAACCCTTTGTGGAAATGGGTAAGGGGTACAAAGTAGCCCTATACTCATTTCTCCTGGGAGGGGGGCAGGCATCTGGGTTCCCCTTCTTAAAGGGGACTCCCAGATGCCACCATGAACCCCCCCCCCCCAGGGAGTCGTCGCCCCCACCTCCTCCTGGGGCACCGGAGGTGGGGAAGAGCCCCTTGTCCATGGATTGGACAAGGGCTCCGGGGGGGAGGGGAAGGCTTGGCCGCCCCTCCCCCCTGAAGCCCCCCCCCATACCATGGACCATGCGGGCTGGTATAGCTCAGGGTGCGAAGCCCCAGTCGGCCCGGGGCTCCGCATTCTGGCTATCCCAGCCTGCATGGGAGACAAGGGGTTACAGAGGCTCGGGAGGGGGGACCCCACGTCATTTTTTTCAAAACTTTTCCCACACTCTGAACATAACCCAAAAATTTTAATTTAAAAAAAAAAAAAAAAATGTCAATTTTTTTTTTAAATATTGTTTCCCAGTATCTTTTTAACATATCCTGCAAATTTGGTGTTGCTAGGATTTAAGGGGACTTTGCTATTAACTGCTAAAGTCGGCGGAAAAAGTTTCCACGGGAATGTCAGTACGCGATTTAAATAGTTACATTGCCTTTGAAGATTTAAAATCGATTTTCTCAAAAACTATAAGGTCTTTTTGAACAATTTTTTTTTCTTCGTGTTCCCACTATTTTTCTTAACATTCCCTACACATTTTGGTGTTTCTGGCATTTAAAGGGGCTTTGCTATTAACCGCTAAAGTCGGCGGGCGTTTCATTTTCCCACGGTCAGAAGAAGAATATTCAAAATCGATTTTCTCAAAAACTATAAGGTCTTTTTGAAAAAAAATTTTTCCTCTTGTTCACAATTTTCTTCTTAACGTTCCCTGCAAATTTGGTGTTTTTAGCTTTTAAGGGGGCTTTGCTATTAAACATTAAACCCGGCGGGCAGATATTTTCAAAACGGCAGCAAAGCAAGGGTTAAAACTAAAATTATCGTTTGGGAGCAATACAAATATAAACGATAAATATCGTTTTTAAAGCTGGCGCCGTTTTTTAGCTGTCAAAAACGAAAAATAACTAGCGATAGTGGTTCTCTATGGGGCGCCGTTTTTTAACTACGATAACTGGCGCCATTTTTAACGGACCCGTGTAGAAGAAAGAAAGAAAGAAAGAAAGAAAGAAAGAAAGAAAGGGTCTGAGGGCCGGTTCACACTGTAGCAACATATCTAGTGCAGTTGCTATTGGGACAAGTTGTCCTCCTCTGGCATAGTTTTGAAAATCAAATCTCATCAACATTTTAGGTAGGGAATTTTGTTTGTGAGGTACCTTGCACCATTTGTGCACACCTACAAACCATGCACAAAAAAAGCAGTGCTGCAGATGCCACCTAAACTGGACTAGTGCTTCCATAAGGGCTAAATGGGCTACTCTTAGTAGGGTTACAGGGCTACAGGGGCTGTAGAGTGCTTCACCCTCCCCACCACTTCAAGTCCATACAGCCCCCACCCCCCACCGCCCACCCCAAATGGAGTTAGTATTGGAGTGCAGCATTCAATGGATTTGGACTGTTTTTGCTTACTGAAACTTTATTTTATTTTTTTTGCAGTATTGCAACATAATTCACTTTAAATTAGCCTGGATGGATTCGCTGGCAGATTTTGATGTTAACTGCATTGAAGCCAATTGCGCCAAGTAATAGCAGCATGCACAAAGGATTTATTCTGACTCCAGAGCATATAATTTAACAAGCATTTTCCAACATCTAAGAGATTGTCTACATGATTTTTCACGCACCCAAACTAATCTATTTGTTTTAAATTTTTTAAATATCTGTTCAATTTAAGAATTGCAATCCATTTTTGACTGATTGTAACATTTCAAAAATATGACCAATGTACCACACACGTATGTTCAATTTTCCCCCCCAATTATGTTAAAAAATGATTGGAAACTCGGACAAAATTGCTAGGGTGTGTATATTAATAAATTGACAATCCAACACACACCATACAATCTTTAGAAAGATTGAAGAAAAATATCTGGCATTCTGGATTAAAATCGAAGAAAACGGGAAATACGATTGGATTTTTCAGTCGAATGAAAAAAAAGCTTTCAATTTTTTGGGGAGATCCGATCATTTTTATCGAATTACCATAAAATCGGATCATTTTATTGTATCGTGTGTGGCCACCTTTAGTCTAGGATCACAGTGGGATGTTGCATTGTAATGCAACATTAAAGTCGCAGCGCAGCAT
Organism: Hyperolius riggenbachi; assembly: GCF_040937935.1. Classification (NCBI taxonomy): domain Eukaryota; kingdom Metazoa; phylum Chordata; class Amphibia; order Anura; family Hyperoliidae; genus Hyperolius; species Hyperolius riggenbachi. Next base: position 423,497,300 of record NC_090647.1, on the reverse strand, counting down.
TACAACGCAATGCAAAAAAAAAAGTGGTAATGCACATTAATGCTGCGTTACCATTGCAAACAGCAGATACAGTGGAGCATACAGGTAATGAAAAGTATGCTTCCCTGTATCTGTTAACATCTACATTTAGAGGTAATGCACTGCAGCAGTACATTACCATAACGCAACATTTACAATGCAACATTAACGTCACATTGTGACTGTCGCATAGCCTTAACATTGCAGTGCGGTAACCTGCATTATGACTTTATAATGCAGGACAATAATGTTCCACTCTGAACATAGCCTTAGAGTTGTAAAATGTTAGAAAGGCTACAATAATCTAGATTCATACACATCTATGTTCTCATTTACTTCCTTGCAAATTTGAGGATTTTGATAACAAACCGATCAATAGTATCAATCGGACAAGATGGAAAATTTAAAGGGAACCTTAAAGAGAACCCGAGGTGGGTTATCCCAAACCCCCCTAAGGTCCCCCTGCACTCTGCAATCCCTCATAAATCACAGCCACGCTGCTGACAAACAGCTTGTCAGAGCTGGCTGTGTTTATCTCTTCAGTGTCAGTCTGCTGCTCTCCCCGCCTCCTGCAGAACTCCAGTCCCCGCCTGCATCCCTTCCCTCCCTGCTGATTGGAGGGAAGGGACGGGGGCAGGGACCGGAGCTATGCAGGAGGCGGGGGAGCAGCTGAGACTGACACTACAGATGTAAACATAGCCTCACAGCAAGCCTGTGATTTATGAGGGATTGCAGAGTGCAGGGGGACCTTAGTGGGGTTTGGGATAGCAACAGAGGCTGGGCTGTATAGGCAGATCCAGCCTCTGTATGCAGATAACATTCTTTAAACACACCTCGGGTTCTCTTTAACTGAGAGGGATATGGATCTTTCCTTTTAAACAATACTAGTTGCCTGGCAGCCCTGCTGATCTCTCTGGCTGCAGCAGTGGCTGAATCACACACCTGAAACAAGCATGCAGCTAATCCAGTTGCCTGACTCCAGCCAGAGCAGCTGATCTGCATGCTTGTTCAGGGGCTGTGGGTAAAAGCATTAGAGACACAGGGTCAGCAGGAGAGTCAGGCAACTGGTAATATTTTATAAGGAAAAATCCATATCCTTCTCAGTTTAGGTTCCCTTTAAAACAATCGGGGGAGTTGGGGAAAGAACATTGCCAAATCGATAGATTTCCCTGCTGGAATCTACTGGAATGTGATGTGTGGCGTATGGGAGGAAGCGATTCCTTCCTATGGGCCCGTTCTTACTTCGGCAATTTGTACTAATCACCGCAAATCACCCAAAATCACGAAACGCAAACGCGTCGCCTGCACCATTTTGAGGCGATTTCCGGCGATCACGTTTCAGTGCTATAGATGCAGTAAACGCGATCGCGGAAAAATCGCCGCAGTGTTCATTGATTTTTCCGCTGAAAAATCATTCACTCAAAATGCCGGCGGTGAGCGCTGGCGTGTTGCGCTTTCAAGTGTGAATGGGCCCTAAAAGATTTCTCATGTAAAAGGGGGTATCAGCTACTGATTGGGATGAAGTTCAATCCTTGGTCAGAATTTCTCTTTAATTTATGTATATCTTCAAATTTCCCAAATGAAATTTAATGGAAAAGTTTAAAGGTTTGCAAGGCCCATTAGACTTGGATTATGTTAGATGATGTGCATTCAGCCTACACTCAGGCAATAGATATCAAATGCATCACTGAACCTCTCCAAAGATAGAAAAATCTTACCATCTCCAAAATGTCTGCTTATTTCCTTTCTACATTTTTTCCAGCATTAATAATAATCCCCATATCATATCAATTCAAAATCCATGCTAGTTGTAGTATTATTACCACCATGACCTTTAAAGGAAAAATAATTCTCAACCCCCAATGTAATCTTGAAATTAGGTACTTTAAAAACCATCACACCCCACCCCCTCCCCCCAACCCCTTATAAACATAAAACGAAAGTTAAAAGTGAACATGAACACCTCCCATAATGGTGGTGGAGAAAAGTAATGACCATGGGCAATCACACAGCAATGCAACACCTATGCGAGGTTCACAGTGTAACCGGTGTGGTATGGGTTTAACAGCGTGCAGCATCCCATCGCACTGCATACAGTGCATTACCATAAAATGGAGACATTTAAGCATACTTTTCATTGACTGTAAAATTGTATTGCAACACAACGCACTGGTTATGTGTGGCGTCGCTTTCCCATTCTGTTGCATTCCTTACAGGGAACATAACACCAACTGTGAACCTAGCCTAAGAGATAGGTTCCGGGCACAGAAAAAAATAATAATAAATGGCTTCTATTTTGCCTCTATCTTGCTATACAGTTTCAAGTGGTATTATCCAAAAAGTCCACACTAAAAACAAACTATCAGATGTACCCCTTGAGAAGTAATTAGTGAGCAAATAAAGGAGATTTGTGAGCAGATAAAGGAGTTAAAGTTCTCTCCCCCCCCTCCCCCTCCACACACACACACCTGCATATGCAGCAGAAATGTTTCTGCCTTGTTTACACAGTTTATTACACTTCTGGCATAACCTGATAATTCTGACTGGCAAAGGCAGGCTCATCAATTAGTGGCTAAATGAACTGTAAAGCATGATTTTTAACTCTTGAAAACAGTCATGTGGTTTTAGCTGTTAATTTTGTGGCTGCGTTTAATGCTTTAGACTATAGATTACATTTGATGATAATACCACTTCAACTGTTTGAGATTGCTGATCACTGTGGTTCTTGATTGAGAAGGAAAAAAAAACTGCAATGAGTAGATTTTACTAAAAAAACAATACACATGATATTTACCTGAATCCAATTCAGGATAGGATGAGTAAAAGTGGGAAATCATATTCGTCTTTCCTCAACTGGATATATTCATTCGATTTGGATGATATCGGGTTTGGAAATATCCGGAGAGTTTTAATGTTTTTCAGACAATCATTCACACTACTGCATCCAGAATCCTTATGTGGTTTGGTTCAGTTGGGCATACGCGCCGGCGGCGATCGGTGAGTACGGGGGAACGCTGCAGGAAGGGGGGGAAGCATGTAGTGCTAGGCTAGCTACATGCAAAAAAAAAAAAAAAAAGGTTAAAAAAAAACCTCCCGTGGCCGCAAGGCCGCAGGAATAATACCGCCAGGGAGGTTAAGATCCTTAATTGTACTCTCAAATAGTTAAGCATACAAGAAAGCCATGTCTCTGCTAGTTTGCCATTATGGCACAACCTTAAACTTCCTCAACAAATTTTGATGCCAACACTTCATTCTGGTGTATATGAAAAGTAAAATATTTACATCCGTTATACTGTGATGGTATCTTCACAGCTTTTATGGTTATGAGGCACAAATTCGGCCTCTTTTTTTAATTATTTTTAATGATTTTTAGCTTAGACATGATATAAATGCCAAAATATCCTTGGCCGGCATAAACTAGAATGCCCCTTGAGCTTGATTTTATGTTACTACAAAAACATATCATTAAACACGTTATCCTTATGTAGTATTTGAGTGTACAAACTCAGCAAAAATGGTTGAGGGCTGATTCATCAGTTATAGATAATGATTGAAATGAGTTTGGGGGATTGTATAGTATAACAGCTATATCACCCCAAGGTAAACTGATGTAAAATGGTTCCATCAAGCATACCTATCTCCAATTTGCTTGGCAAAGAAGAGTATTACACTAGTGCTTACTCAAAATGTGATTTGCAGGAAGCTGAATTTCTACAAGGTGTCTGTATGTGCCTGCCCATTACTAAATAAATGTCAGGTTGTATTATTCACTTTTGTTTCACTTTGCAATGAGCACTGGAAGGGTTAAGAGACTGTGGTCCATTGATTTTTAATTTCAATTTTCTCCTGAGTTTTCTCCTAGGAGATAATTTTTCAACTTCTTGTTAAAATATCTTTTCAGTACTTTGCAATTGAAAAGTATAAAACGTAGGTGAAAAAGTACTGTCAAAGTTATTTTGACTATTTTATTGCTTGCTGGTGGTTTAAAATACATTATTTTGACAAGGTGGGGACATAGCACCTAAGAGAGAAGTTAGAAGAAGAAAGTTAATTGCATACAAGCCTGTGGCCCTAATTAAACTTCACTTTGTTTCTCAAATTTTCTCATAGGTGATATTTTCACACCTTTTCAATAAAAAGCAAGCAAGAAAATAATAATTTTTGGTACTTTTTTTTTGCAAAGTAGAGAAAACTGATTTTAAACAGAAGATGAAAAAGTATCTCCTGGGAGAAATGGTGAGTTGAATAATAGCCTGCGGCTAATATCCTATTAACTTTTTCTCCCAAGTTTTCTCCAAGTCTTTAAATTACCTTCAAAGTTGCCACCATGCAAGAAAATATGCAAAATAAGCTCAGTATTACTTTCCGAATGCTAAGTACTGAAAACTTGAGCTAAAATATTATATCCTGGGAGAACATTTAGCAGAAAAAGTTAGTCGGACAAGGACCAGTGTGTTTTACTGCAGGTGGCCCTTATTAGATTGATGTGGAGTGAATTTTTTGAGCTCTGTGTTTGTCCAATGCAGAGTTTGTTTCTGCAAAATTCATGACCTGAACAGCATTATAATAACCACAGAGAGCTTAGTTCTTACACTAAATTAATTTGATGATGTACTTCTATATACTGATTATGTTCGATTTCCATGCAATGACTGCTCCTAACAATGCTGTTCTGTAAGCTTGGGGAATTACTTTTCTCCACAAATAAGATAAAAATTACAATTGGTCATTAAAGTGTATTACAACAAGTTTTTATTATGTATTTTGCCCAACTGCACTTCCCCTTTATAATAAAAAAAATATATATATATATATAGGCCTCTGCCTTAATGGGAAGCAGACTTGGATACTTCTTCAGGTCCTTTGCCAAGGAGAGGAGGTGGAATGGAGGCAAGAACAGGAGACCTCCACAACTTATTTAATAGTATCTTTTTTTTCACTGGGGTAGGAGGGAGGACCTCTCTTTATGCTTGCAATTGAATCACATTTCTAAGGAAGCTTCGTATAATGTAAGCTTCATATAATGTAAAGCAGGTTTCACCAACAATAACTATAAATAAATAACTAACTTTACTTACAGTACAGTTTATTTTGGTCCAGATATTAAAGGAACAAATGTTTTCTTCCCTTACCAAGACGTAAATCAGTTTCACATGATTAAGTTTCACATTTACAATAGTCTAGTCATTCCATTTAAAATACAGTGACCATTAATGAGCCATAGCTTAATATTTAAAACCTATACCAGTCACAGGATTAGATGTATTTAATTAACTTTGTACATAAGGTACTCATTTTTAATTCACAGTTAATCTGTCTTCAACATTAGCTTGGCTAGCATTACTAATTACTAGATATTTGCTTTATTTTGGCCAATTAATCATATAAAAAAATACCATATTTTTCAGAATATAAGATGCTCCAGACTATAAGACACCCCTAGGGTTAGAGGACCAAACTAACACCAGCGGCGCACATGTGCCGCACGTCATGTGTGACCCTGATGCAGGTGCCCCGCTGGTATTACAATAACAAAACAAGTAATATACAAGTACAGAGGCCAACCAGGAATGGAGGACCCGGAGCTGTATAGTGATTGGGGCCACAGTGTACAGCTATAGCCAAAGCTGCAGGAGGAGAAGAGGATGATGACCATCAGCAGGGCTGGAGCGAAGGCAAGAGGACTGTGGTGGCAGGATCAGGTAAGAGCTTTCCTGTGCTCTCTATTCGGCAGTTTAAAATATATTTTGAATATAAGATGCACCCACTTCCACTGGCAACAGGGTGACCGCAGCACTAAGCCCTGACACCCCACCACCACCTACACAAGCCGCATCACCCACCCTGGAAACCATCATCATCTGTCACTCACTTCCAACACTCTGCAAATCAGTAAGGGAACCCTGGAAAAGCATCTTTACATTTGCTACTGGAATTTCCCATTGGTTTATACACTGACCAATGGGATCCCCTAAAGTGAAGGTATCCCATTGGTCTGTATATAAACCGATGGAAGGCCTGACAGAAAATGTAAAGCTGCTTTGCAGGGGTTCCCTAACTGATGCGTTGAGTATTGGAAGTGATCAGCAGATGGTGGCAGTGTCCACGGTTGGTGGTGCAGTGTGCAGGTGTCAGGACAGGCTGCTGTGGGTGCCCTGTGCATGGAGCGATGAGTCCTGGTTGCAGTCAATAGGTCAGGGCTTGCTATACTAAATTAAAGCAAGCCCAGGCAAAACATTGCCTCACAGTCTGGGCTCTGCATTCAAGGTATACTAGACTGCATGGGTGAAAAAGGGTTAAAAGGGGCTTAGGAGAGGGGACTCAATTTATTAATAATTACATATATTTGCCAGAGATTCTTTAATAATCTGTCATTTAACTGCATTCAAAAAACAAAAAACCTTTTTTCCTATTGTAACTTTAAAATGGACTTTCTCAAGGTCTTTTGAAAACAAGTATTCCCAATTATTTCCACTGTTTTCCTCAACATGCTTGCCTACCGTATTTGGTTATTCTCGCATGCAGTGGCGGCGCCAGGGGGGTGCTTGGGGGTGCTCAAGCACCCCCTAAATTTGTCCAAGCACCCCCAAAGCACCCCCTGGCGTGAACTGACTTCAGGCATCTAAGAGACGCCGAGTCAGTTCACAGCAGCAGCCCGGAGCAGCAGGCAGGGCTACGGTAAGATGGCCGCCCGAAGCCCTGCTCTGCAGACTTGGAGTCTGCAGTGCAGGGCTTCGGGCGTCCATTTTCACGTAGCCCTGCTCGCCGGATGCAGGCTGCTGCAGGAAGGAAGAGGATCGTGGGAGATGAGCTGCGCGCCACAAGGAGGTCAGACTCAGAAGAGGAGGAGGTCAGAACAGGAGGTCTTCTGACTAGGTGAGTAAATGGGTTTTTCTTTTTCAGGTGGTGCTGCTGATTGGGGTCAGATCTGATAAGGATTGTGCATATTGGGGTCAGATCTGATAAGGATTGTGCATATTGGGGTCATATCTGATAACGATTGTGCATATTGGGGTCATATCTGATAACGGTTGTGCATATTGGGGTCATTGAACGGGTTTTTTGTTCAAATCTGCTCACATTACGTGTATTTTCTTGAGAAAACCTGCACAATTATGTGAATTTTCTGGGGAAAGGGTCACCAAAACTTGGGCCCTCTGTCTTTGCGTTGCACTTATAAAGGGACCCCGAGGTGAGAATAATATTGAGGCTGACATATTTATCTCCTTTTAAGTAATACCAGCTGCCTGGCTGCCGTATTGGTCCTCTGCCTCTAATTCTTTCAACCATAGACCCTGAACAAGCATGCAGCAGGTCAGGGGGGACAATATTGTCAGAACTGACAAGATTAGCTGCATGCTTGTTTCTGGTGTAATTCAGTTCACTACTGCAGCCAATAAATCAGCAGGGCTGCCAGGCAACTAGAATTGTTTAAAAGGAAATAAATATGGCAGCCACCATATCACTCTCAGGCTGGGTTCACTTTAAATTACAGTTAGCCCCGCCCTCATCCGGTCATGACCATGCCCATTGTAGCCACACCCAATTTTTTGCCGCGGAGCACTTCGCGCACCGCAGGCCGTCAGCTCCCCCAGAAATTGGTCCAGCTCCTGCATAGCACCCCCTAAAAAAATTCCTGGAGCCGCCACTGCTCGCATGTATGGGGACTCCTGCCGCTAAAGTCAGTGGCATTCTTTAATGCAAATTTGCCAAAATTGTGCAAATGAATCAGGTTTTTTTCAGGTTGGCAAGGTTCGCAATCAAGCAGCTATATTCGGGTCAAATATAAGGACATCCTGGGATTCAAGAATCAGCACTATTAAAGAAAACATTAATTGAAAAAAATAGCTAGTTACTTACCTAGGGCTTTATCCAGCCCCCTCGAGTCTTCCTGGTCCCTTCCCATAATCCCGCTCTGCTTGGTTACCTTTGGGTCACCCTCTAAATGCTAGATGTGTGCCCCCAAGCCACACATCTCCTCCAATGTTCTCCTGTGGCCAGGAGCATTCTGCACTCTCTTTACTCTAGACAGAACTTTCAGATGTACTCCCAATAGTAAGAACTTTGTCAAAGAGACTTTTAGTAGATTTTGTTGTAATTTAAAGAGACTCTGTAACAAAATTTTCAGCCTTGGTTCTTCTATCCTATAAGTTCCTTTGCCTATTCTAATGTGCTCTGGCTTACTGCAGATTTTCCTAATTGCACAGTGGCTGTGTTATCTGTTATATGATCTAATCGGTTTTCTTCTGTCCGCACAGTCGGGCTAAGGCTGGAATGTGTAGAATGTGCAGGGCTGCTTGTGATTGGATAGAAGCGATACACACCCCCTCCAGGCCCCCTGCAGGCTCTTTATGACTCACACACTCTGCTTATGTGAGCCTATCACAAGCTGGTTAGTTTGTTTGTAAACACTGCCTAAAACTGGCAATTACAAGCCAGGTTTGCAGCAGAGAGTGACAGAAACAGCACAGAGGGGCCCATGAGAACATAATGACTAGAATGGTATGCTTTTTGCTGTAAAAAATTTAGAGTACAGATTCTCTTTAAGTATGATATGCTTGAATTCAGAGCCCTCAGTTAAAAAGACTTGCTCTGCAGAGCATCTCTTTAGATGACTTAAAAATATTTGGAGGAATTACAGTTCTGATGTTCAGTAGAACATTGTGCTGTGACTACCAAGGCCATAGAATAGATACCAAGCTTGATGTAAAGACTTCCAGGCCTTGTGGGGTAAACATCAAGTGTTTTTATATTTCCTAAAGGTAAACAATAGCCAGGGAACATAAAATGTTCTCCTAAGAATAAGGGAGCAGGTCATTGGAAATGGAATTTTCCAGTGCATACACAGTAAAGACTGTGCTTGTCATGCTATCACATGTTCTTATGAGCCAATAGCAGTCTATGGGTTATTGATCCATCCCTGCTGGGTAATGTCACATTTAACTCTTTAGTGGCTAGTATAAAATAGCCAGCATGGGCTCCAGAGCTCACTTTCAGTTTCCAACGTCTAGCTTCAGACTTCAACCTTACTTCTATTAACTTCCTGCCTTTGTATAACTTCCATTATCTGTATGCTGTTTATACACTAAGTACAACTAGCATAGATGTACTATAAGTGAAAGCATGGACCATTCACAAGGAATGGACCAAGAGCCGCAAAGCTTAAGACAGACCAATTGCTTTGCTGAGGCAACGGAGAGATAAGATTGCTGAACACATCTGTATATCTGTTTTCCAAATAAACTCCTGTAAATTTGACAATGTCTAAGCAGTTCTATCTCCTGTGCTGTTGCTGTGATGAGTGTCAAGTTATCACACTTTCTGCGATATGGTGCTGAACAAAGGTGTAGTGTTGCCCACAGCAACAACAAATATTTATTACAGATTTAAGCAAAGCCTCACAAATTAGGTTGAATGATATTATTGAAATCTCCAATTAATGGCGAGCTAAAAATAGCGCTAAATATATTATACTAAAACTGGTGGGCTAAAATCCACCAGGGCCAGGTTGCATATTGACATGCAAGCTTTCAACGCCATTTGGACTTCATTAAGAGTAGTCACTTGCTCAATAACAACTATCAATATTAGAAGGGGTGGGCAAGTTTGCCAATTCCAGAAAAGTATCAATCTCCTCTGTGCAGGGGGTCTTCTGGTGGCAAGTATAATTTACTTAGCTGGGTTTTATGCTGAATACACACGGTTTGTTCCCGCATCAAATGCGCCGCTCGATTCCCGACGAATCGATTATTCCCGAACATTTCCGAGTGCATTTAGATGATTTTTAGGTCGATTGCCATGTAAAGTATGGCAAAACGACCTAACGATCCATCGAAACGCGAATCGGACATGTCTGAAATAAACGAATCGACGGGAATCGAGTGCGGGAACGAACCGTGTGTATCCAGCATTAAATATATCAAGTATTGTTAAAGGATTGACTTTTAACCTTCCTGGCGGTAAGCCTGAGCTGAGCTCGGGCTATGCCGCCGGAAGGCACCGCTCAGGCCCCACTGGGCCGATTTACATAAATTTTTTTTGCTAGCACTTTGCTAGCTGCGTGTGCAATCCGATCGCTGCCGCTACCCGCCGATCCGCCTCTATCCATCGCGCTGCAGCCCCCCCAGACCCCGTGCGCTGCCTGGCCAATCAGTGCCAGGCAGCGCTGTGGGGTGGATCGGAGTCCCCTTTGACGTCACGACGTCGATGACGTCATCCCGCCCGTCGCCATGGCGATGGGGGAAGCCCTCCAGGAGATCCCATTCTTTGAGACATACACAGTGATATTTGAGAAGTAAAGTTAATTTTAATGGATTTACAGAAAGTGTGCAATAATTGTTTAAACGAAAATAGGCAGGTGCATACATTTGGGCACCACAAAAAAAATGAAACCAATATTTAATACATCCTCCTTTTGCAAAAATTACAGCCTCTAAATGCTTCCTGTAGGTTCCAATGAGAGTCTGGATTCTGGTTGAAGGTATTTTGGACCAGTCCTCTTTACAAAACATCTTTTAGTTCATTCAGGGTTGATGGCTTCTGAGCATGGACAGCTCTCTTTAACTCATGCCACATATTTTCAATTATATTCAGGTCTGGGGACTGAGATGGCCATTCCAGAACAGTGTACTTGTTCCTCTGCATGAATGCCTTAGTGGATTTTGAGCAGTGTTTAGGGTTGTTGTCTTGTTGAAAGATCCAACCCCGGCGCAGCTTCAGCTTTGTCACTGATTCCTGGACATTGGTCTCCAGAATCTGTTGATACTGAGTGGAATCCATGCGTTCCTTAACTTTGACAAGATTCCCAGTCCCTGCACTGGTCACACAGCCCCACAGCATGATGGAACCACCACCACATTTTACTGTAGGTAGCAGGTGTTTTTCTTGGAATGCTGTGTTTTTCCTCCATGCATTACGCCCCTTGTTATGCCCAAATAACTAAATTTTTGTTTCATTAGTCCACAGCACCTTATTCCAAAATGAAGCTAGCTTGTCCAAATGTGCTTTAGCATACCTTAAGCGGCTCTGTTTGTGCTGTGGGCGGAAAAGAGGCTTCCTCTGCATCACCCTCGCATACAGCATCTCCTTGTGTAAAGTGTGTTGAATGGTTGGTTGAACGATGCACAGCGACTCCATCTGCAGCAAGATGATGTTGTAGGTCTTTAGTGCTGGTCTGTGGGTTGACTGACTGTTCTCACCATTCGTCGCTCCTGTTTATCCAAGATTTTTCTTGGTCTGCCACTTTGAGCCTTAACGTGAACGGAGCCTGTGGTCTTCCATGTCCTCAAACTGTGGAAACAGACAGCTGAAATCTCTGTATCCTTCCCCTAAACCATGATGGTGAACAATCTTTGTCTTCAGGTCATTTGAGAATTGTTTTGAAACCCCCATGTTGCTACTCTTCAGAGAAAATTAAAAGAGTAGGGAGACTTACAATTGCCCCCCTTAAATACTCTCTCATAATTGGATTCACCTGCATAGGTAGGTCAGGGGTCACTGATCTTATGAAGCCAATTTGAGTTACAATAATTCATTCTAAAGGTTTTAAATTTAATAAAATGACAAATCATGCCCAAATTTATGCACCTGCCTAATTTTAAACAATTATTGCATACTTTATGCAAATCCAATAAACTTCATTTCACTTCTCAAATATCACTGTGTGTCTCTTATATTATATATTTAACTGACATTTTTTATCTTAACAACCAACACTTTATACAGGAAAATCATGATGATTAACAAGGTTGCCCAAACTTTTGCATCCCACTGTCATCCCACTGCTCATTAAAGGACACAAAGTGTGAGTGATATGGGGGCTGCCATATTTCCTTTTAAACAGCTGTCCTGCTGACCCTCTGCCACTAATACTTTTTGCCATAGACAATGAACAAGCATGTATATCAAATGTTTGACTAAAGTCTGATTGGATTTGTTGCATGCCTGTTTCGGGCATGTGATTAAGACACTACAGATGCATAAACGATCAGCAAAACTGCCAGACAACTGGTATTGTTTAAAAGGAAATAAATATGACAGCTTCCATATTCTTCTCAATTCAGGTGTCCTTTAAACATACAAGTTCTTTCCTGAACAGTTAAATGCACGCCACCAGTAAAGACACATGAGAAAAAAAAATTCCAGTAGGGATGATCAATGAGATGCAAATTCTTCTGAAATTATGCAAATATTTATGCAAATGTATGCAGTTTGAAAATGGACCAATCCATTTAAACCCAATTTTAAATTGATTGGTCCATTTTCAACTTGCATATATTTGCATAAAATATTGCATCTTGGAAGAATTTGCATATCTTTGATCATCCCTAATTATCACTAAAAATATGCCACCACAAAATGTATGTAAACAAGCTCTAAACAAAAAAAAGTCTAATTTTATAGAGTAACAAACTCACAAGCATCATTACAAGGTTTAGGCATCAGTAGACTGGTGCAAAGTTATTTTCTATAATGAATCCACCTTTAAAATGTTTTGGACATCTAGAATTTTATTTTGTTTTTGTAGAAGAAAGCAACACTACCATGAGTCCTGTGTCATGCCAGCAGTGAAGCATCATGGGACAATCCATGTTTTGGAGTTGCTTCTCGTCCAAGTGGGCTCTCAGGATTTTCCCCAAAAAATATTACCCATCTGTTTTTACACATAACCTACAAGTGCTCCTGCCACTTGTAATTTTTCCCATCAACACACACCACATTTGACCAGATTACTTCACTATATTTAGCACATTGCCAATGCCACTATATGTACGCATTATACACATGCAGCGCCATCTTCATCACAGCAGAGTCACAACCATTTTTCGCATACATTTTATCTGAAAATGACTTGTATTCTAAATCCATTCCTCCTTATCAGCTATCATCCAGCCTTCATCATGCCCAGTGGGCAACACTTTGCTACTAAATAATGAGTTTGAACAAAATATATGTGCTCCCACCTGCACTCGTACTGCCAGGGCCGGTCCAAATAAACTCCTGTAAATTTGACAATGTCTAAGCAGTTCTATCTCCTGTGCTGTTGCTGTGATGAGTGTCAAGTTATCACACTTTCTGCGATATGGTGCTGAACAAAGGTGTAGTGTTGCCCACAGCAACAACAAATATTTATTACAGATTTAAGCAAAGCCTCACAAATTAGGTTGAATGATATTATTGAAATCTCCAATTAATGGCGAGCTAAAAATAGCGCTAAATATATTATAATAAAACTGGTGGGCTAAAATTCACCAGGGCCAGGTTGCATATTGACATGCAAGCTTTCAACGCCCTTTGGACTTCATTAAGAGTAGTCACTTGCTCAATAACAACTATCAATATTAGAAGGGGTGGGCAAGTTTGCCAATTCCAGGAAAGTATCAATCTCCTCTGTGCAGGGGGTCTTCTGGTGGCAAGTATAATTTACTTAGCTGGGTTTTATGCTGAATACACATGGTTCGTTCCCGCATCGAATGCGCCGCTCGATTCCCGACGAATCGGTTATTCCCGAACATTTCCGAGTGCATTTAGATGATTTTTAGGTCGATTGCCATGTAAAGTATGGCAAAACGACCTAATGATCCATCGAAACGCGAATCGGACATGTCTGAAATAAACGAATCGACGGGAATCGAGTGCGGGAACGTACCGTGTGTATCCAGCATTAAATATATCAAGTATTGTTAAAGGATTGACTTTTAACCTTCCTGGCGGTAAGCCTGAGCTGAGCTCGGGCTATGCCGCCAGAAGGCACCGCTCAGGCCCCACTGGGCCTATTTACATAATTTTTTTTGCTAGCACTTTGCTAGCTGCGTGTGCAATCCGATTGCTGCCGCTACCCGCCGATCTGCCTCTATCCGTCGCGCCGCAGCCCCCCCCCCCCCCAGACCCCATGCGCTGCCTGGCCAATCAGTGCCAGGCAGCGCTGTGGGGTGTATCGGAGTCCCCTTTGACGTCACGACGTCGATGACGTCATCCCGCCCGTCGCCATGGCGATGGGGGAAGCCCTCCAGGAGATCCCATTCTTTGAGACATACACAGTGATATTTGAGAAGTAAAGTTAATTTTAATGGATTTACAGAAAGTGTGCAATAATTGTTTGAACGAAAATAGGCAGGTGCATACATTTGGGCACCACAAAAAAAATGAAACCAATATTTAATACATCCTCCTTTTGCAAAAAATTACAGCCTCTAAATGCTTCCTGTAGGTTCCAATGAGAGTCTGGATTCTGGTTGAAGGTATTTTGGTCCAGTCCTCTTTACAAAACATCTTTTAGTTCATTCAGGGTTGATGGCTTCTGAGCATGGACAGCTCTCTTTAACTCATGCCACATATTTTCAATTATATTCAGGTCTGGGGACTGAGATGGCCATTCCAGAACAGTGTACTTGTTCCTCTGCATGAATGCCTTAGTGGATTTTGAGCAGTGTTTAGGGTTGTTGTCTTGTTGAAAGATCCAGCCCCGGCGCAGCTTCAGCTTTGTCACTGATTCCTGGACATTGGTCTCCAGAATCTGTTGATACTGAGTGGAATCCATGCGTTCCTTAACTTTGACAAGATTCCCAGTCCCTCACTGGTCACACAGCCCCACAGCATGATGGATCCACCACCACATTTTACTGTAGGTAGCAGGTGTTTTTCTTGGAATGCTGTGTTTTTCCTCCATGCATTACGCCCCTTGTTATGCCCAAATAACTAAATTTTTGTTTCATTAGTCCACAGCACCTTATTCCAAAATGAATCTAGCTTGTCCAAATGTGCTTTAGCATACCTTAAGCGGCTCTGTTTGTGCTGTGGGCGGAAAAGAGGCTTCCTCTGCATCACCCTCGCATACAGCATCTCCTTGTGTAAAGTGTGCTGAATGGTTGGTTGAACGATGCACAGCGACTCCATCTGCAGCAAGATGATGTTGTAGGTCTTTAGTGCTGGTCTGTGGGTTGACTGACTGTTCTCACCATTCGTCGCTCCTGTTTATCCAAGATTTTTCTTGGTCTGCCACTTTGAGCCTTAACGTGAACGGAGCCTGTGGTCTTCCATGTCCTCAAACTGTGGAAACAGACAGCTGAAATCTCTGTATCCTTCCCCTAAACCATGATGGTGAACAATCTTTGTCTTCAGGTCGTTTGAGAATTGTTTTGAAACCCCCATGTTGCTACTCTTCAGAGAAAATTAAAAGAGTAGGGAAACTTACAATTGCCCCCCTTAAATACTCTCTCATAATTGGATTCACCTGCATAGGTAGGTCAGGGGTCACTGAGCTTATGAAGCCAATTTGAGTTACAATAATTCATTCTAAAGGTTTTAAATTTAATAAAATGACAAATCATGCCCAAATTTATGCACCTGCCTAATTTTAAACAATTATTGCATACTTTATGCAAATCCAATAAACTTCATTTCACTTCTCAAATATCACTGTGTGTCTCCTATATTATATATTTAACTGACATTTTTTATCTTAACAACCAACAATTTATACAGGAAAATCATGATGATTAACAAGGTTGCCCAAACTTTTGCATCCCACTGTCATCCCACTGCTCATTAAAGGACACAAAGTGTGAGTGATATGGGGGCTGCCATATTTCCTTTTAAACAGCTGTCCTGTTGACCCTCTGCCACTAGTACTTTTTGCCATAGACCCTGAACAAGCATGTATATCAAATGTTTGACTAACAAACTCACAAGCATCATTACAAGGTTTAGACATCAGTAGACTGGTGCAAAGTTATTTTCTATAATGAATCCACCTTTAAAATGTTTTGGACATCTAGAATTTTATTTTGTTTTTGTAGAAGAAAGCAACACTACCATGAGTCCTGTGTCATGCCAGCAGTGAAGCATCCTGGGACAATCCATCTGTTTTTACACATAACCTACAAGTGCTCCTGCCACTTGTAATTTTTCCCATCAACACACACCACATTTGACCAGATTACTTCACTATATTTAGCACATTGCCAATGCCACTATATGTACGCATTATACACATGCAGCGCCATCTTCATCACAGCAGAGTCACAACCATTTTTCGCATACATTTTATCTGAAAATGACTTGTATTCTAAATTCATTACTCCTTATCAGCTATCATCCAGCCTTCATCATGCTCAGTGGGCAACAATTTGCTACTAAATAATGAGTTTGAACAAAATATATGTGCTCCCACCTGCACTCGTACTGCCAGGGCCGGTCCTAGACTTTTTGCTGCCTGAGGCAAACTTGTGAGCATGCGCCCCCCCCCATTTGGAATGATCACACAACAGCCCACAATTTTCACCCTTAGTATAGGTAGTTAGGTAGCCAGGTATAGGTGCCCCATGTATAGGGTAGCCAGGTATAGTGTCAAGTAGGTGCTAGTCTGGGGGGGGCCCTTGTGAGCAGGGCTGCTCAAATCCGGAAGACATCCATATAGTTCTATCCGGATATCTCCCAGTTACCCGTGCGGGGTGGGCGGGGGGGTCAATCTTACCTGTCTGACGTCTTCTTCGGTCCGTCCCTCGGCGCCTCCCACGATGCGGTCCAAGCAACGGTCACGTGATCACAAACACTTTCTCCTTCCGGGGTGAAGAAGGAAGTGTTTGTAATCAAGTGACGCGCGTGGAGCGCATGGTGGGAGGCACCGAGGGACGGACGAAGAAGATGTCAGATAGGTAAGATTGACCCCCCGCCCACTCCGCACAGGTTTACTGGGAGATATCTAGATAGCAACTATCCGGGTATCTCCCAGATCCGGATTTGAGCAGCCCTACTTGTGAGATGCTGGAGTAATATTTAAATAGTGGCTGACCCTGTGGGGACCAGGTGGAGGGTGGCTGCCCTGGAACAGGGCCAGGGATGGCAGCCTGGCTGCCACAGGGCTGGTGGATCTGAGTCGTTGGTGGCAGAGCTGACAGTGGTCGCAATGTTAGTGCAGCTGAGAGTGGTCAGAGCTGGTGGTGGCCATGATGTCCGTCGACAGAGAGAGGAGGGAGAGAAAGGGGAAGAGAGGGGGGAGAGAGAGAGAGAGAGAGACAAAGAAAAAGAGAGGGAGGGAGAGAAACAAAGAGAGAGAGAGAAAGAAAGGGGCAGAGGGGGGGGGGGGGAGAGAGAGAGTTAGGAGAGGGGGGAGAGAGTTAGGAGAGGGGGGAGAGAGAGGGGGAAAGAGAGGGGGAGAGAGATGGTGGGAGAGAGAGAGAGAGGAGAGAGAGATAGGGAGGGAGAGAGAGAGATAGGGAGGGAGAGAGAGAGAGAGAGAGAGAGAGAAGGGGGAGAGAGAGGGGGGGAGGGAGAGCGAGAGAGAGAGAGAGAGGGGGGGGAGAGGGGGAGAGAGAGGGGAGAGAGGAGAGAGAGGGGAGGGAGGAGAGAGAGGGGGAGGAGAGGGGGGAGGGGGGAGAGAAAGAGAGAGATAGAGGAGGGGGGAGAGAGAGGGGGGAGAAAGGGGGGGAGAGAGAGGAGAGGGGAGAGAGAGAGAGGGTGGGGGAGAGAGAGAGGGGGGGAGAGAGAGAGAGAGAAAGAGGGGAGAGAGAGAGAGAGGGGAGAGAGAGAGGGGGGGGGGGAGAGAGAGAGAGAGAGAGAGAGAGAGAGAGAGGGGGGGGAGAGAGGTAGAGAGAGAGAGAGAGAGAGAGAGAGAGAGAGAGTGAGGGGGGGGGAGAGAGAAGGGAGAGAGAGAGAGGGGGGGAGAGATAAGAGAGGGGAGAGACACAGAGGGGGTAGAGAGAGAGAGAGAGAGAGAGAGAGAGGAGAGAGAGGAGAGAGAGAGAGAGAGAGAGAGAGAGAGACACAGAGGGGGGTAGAGAGAGAGAGGGGAGAGAGAGAGAGAAAGAACAACTAAGGGAGACACACACACACCTACCTACTAAGGGGGGAGGCAAATATATACACTAAGGCAGACACAGAGAAAGAATAACTAAGGGAGACATCACAAATCACATTACACACACACACACCTCCTCCCCCGACACTTGCCCGGACTCTCTGCAGTCTGCTGACTTAGCTGCATCCTTTGATCTTCCGAGATGGTTTCCTGCTGTCTCTGGCCTCATTCCCTCCCTGGCCCACGCAGCTCACTTCTCTTTCAGTGGCATGCTTTTGCTCCACATCAGCCCCGCGCTCCATTAAAACACTAGTGGGCGGAGCTACAGCGGCTGAAACAGTGACTGAGGCTCAAGCAGCAGCAAGACAGCAAAGTTACTCACCGGTGGCGATGGCAGGCAAGGGGCAGTGAGCAACCATCTCGCTCTGGCGAGCAGGGGGCAGCGGCAGGTCATCATACTGGCAGTGCTCTTCAAGACGGGCGGCAGGCAGCGTGACTCCAGTCACTTCCGGATTCTGCCTCCGCCCGCACCCGGTGCACACCATCTATCGTGATGGTAGCTTAGCCATGCAAGGACTCACTCAGAGGCCGCATCTAGGGTGGTGGGCTGGCGTGCACAGCCTAGAGGGTCCCAGGGGTCCAGTCCAGACAGTAAAATGGGAGGCGGCAAAAGCCAGGTGCACTCACTTCCTCTTTCTGCCTGGTGCCGCCCCCCCCCCCCCCCATCCGCCGCCTGAAGAACCTACCTCACTCCGCCTTATGGGCGGGCCGGCCCTGCGTACTGCCATACTGAATCTGTCTGGTATCCTCCTTTAGGATCCTTGCACACTGTGCATAACACACGCGTTATATAATGCGTGTAAACTGCGGTGGAGAGTGGACATAGACTTGAACTCAAAGCCTGCATGCAGGGAGTTAATACAATATGTAACAGCACAGAAGTGTGAACAGGCCCATAGAATTATTCTGCAATGTGTGTAAGGGCCCAGAATCCTCCAGTTACAACCCTGAAAACAATCTATAGCAAGCGTCTTCTCCACCTTTAGAGCCCATTTACACTTAATGCATTGCTATGCGTTGCATTTCAATGCTTTTTTTGGTCTCCATAGCAGTGCATTGTGAAAAAGCTTCAGTTTTTTAACTTTTCTTGTGAAAGAGGCCATAGTGAAACATGGGCACTGGACTGCACATCAGTTGTCCTGACAGCAACTTATATAGTATAAATGGACCCTAAATCTCTGCAAAATCTATGTACTTTGGCAAGCCTCTGCAATCTTCCATGTATTCCCACTCCACCATTTATCTCCATAAAATCTATTTTTTTATTAATCTGCTTTCTCAGCCTGTTTCCATCTACTGACATGTTTATTTTGTGACATTGGTTAGTTCAGTTCATTCATTTGTCATGAGGAAAGTTTGCTACCTTTTAACAAGCCTTTGGGTCTGTTAAAATCTCATATGTACAGTGATTGACTGTGACCTAATCATTATGACTCAGTCTCTCCAAGTTACTAACATGGGAGGTCAGCATGCCTGACATGGTCAGCAGTGCATTTTCATAAATATACTATAAATAATAAAATGTAAACAAATTAGAACCGATGAGAACTAAAAGGAACTGACACATTGCTCTGGTTTGCTGCTCAACAAGTTTAAAATCTGTCACCAACATTCCCAGAATATTTAATTTTTTTTATTGCACACATTTTTTCTGTCCTTACTTGCACGCAAAATTATAAATACCTAATGCATCTCCGACTGAGCAACTGTATTTACATTGTTCCCTCTTTTTTGCCATTTTGTCTTCCCTGTATTCAATCATCTGTTTATACACACCCTCCTCAGCCTCCCCTACACAGAGGTTTGTAACATTCAAATCCCATCCCCACCTCTCCTTTCTCTCTTCTCCTCCTTGCTGCTAGGGGTATACCACCCATTCATTTTCCCCCTCCAACAGACTGCACTCTCCTCCTCTGGTTATACTTTTATGCTAACTTTCAGCACTCTCCCTGACCCACTAATATTTGTATCCTGAACAGGTTATTCGGGATACAAATATTTGTGGGTCAGGGAGAGTTTTGACAATTGTCTTATATCCATAATCTGTTAATTTAAAACTATTTTACCTAACGAGCTCACCAAAACACGCTTTGCATTATTATATACTGTGTCTCCCCAAGTTGTCTCCCTTGGTGGACTTGCATTAAGCCACAAACCTTGATGTGGCAGCTTATGTTTGGTGAGAGTCCTCCAGTCTGAGCACTATTCTTGTGAGTCTCCCTCCTATTCTGTGATATTTTGAAGTTCACACTGTCTTTTTTCATTTTCCTCCCATTTTCAAATTGGAAACGTCTACCCCCCCCCCCCACACACACACACACACACACACACACTCACTCACACACACTCCTCCTGGTAACCTAGTAAAAGAAAAACAAAACTGAAGTTTTAAGGTATCAGAGCAGTGCTAATTAAAAAAAGTACAGTAAAACTTTGGATTGAGAGTAAATTGGTTTAAAAGAGACACTGCTGAAGCGAAAACAAAAAACAAAAAATTATGATATTTTAGATGTAATATGTGTAGTAAGGATAGTTAA
The DNA here is from genome assembly GCF_040937935.1 of Hyperolius riggenbachi. Lineage (NCBI taxonomy): Eukaryota > Metazoa > Chordata > Amphibia > Anura > Hyperoliidae > Hyperolius > Hyperolius riggenbachi. Next base: position 423,476,888 of record NC_090647.1, on the reverse strand, counting down.
TAGAACATTAACAGCAAAGAAATTACAGTATATTCCTGCGTATAAGACTACTTTTTAACCCTTGAAAATCTTCTGAAAAGTCAGGGGTCGTCTTATACGCCGGGTGTCATTGATGCCGGGTGATACGCCCTATCCTGTTACCGCCTCTCACATCTCGCTGCTGAGGACTGTAGTGAAGCGGCGTAGGCAAACATGTGCGAGATCTGAGAGGCAGAGAAGGAGGTAAATAGGATAAAAGGGCAGGCCAGATGGGTGAAAGAGGCGTGTTTTATGGGCACAGCACAATCTATTCTTCCATACTTCTCTGATAAACAGACCAGGAGAGCTGACCAATCCACTTAGGGAGAGGGAGAGTTGATCAATCCAACCAGTCAATCTATATACTGTGTTATACTGAGTACCACATATACAGTACAGCACCAGAATCTGTTCATACTTAGTACCAGTATATGATGCTTTTTTTATTTGGTGTGCGTTGGAAGAGGGGTAGTCTTATATGGCGAGTACATCCCAAACTCTATATTTTAACTGTAAAAGTTGGGGGTCGTCTTATACGCCCAGTCGTCTTATACGCCAGAATATACGGTAGTCTAATTTTTATTTTCAATTACTGTATATACCTTTTTTATAACATTGCATCATTCCCTACTATTTGCAGTTTTTAAAACTACACTGTATTTTTAACTATGAGGCCTGGAACCCACTACAAAACGCTATCGCTAACTGCAATTGCTAGCGTTTTTTATGCACGTTTAGCAAGCGATTACTTGAGCGTTTTCTGGCGTTTTTGTGCGTGTTTTTTCACAAATGCTGAGCGTTTTGTAAGCGATAGCGATTAGCGATTTTAGTAAAGAGTTTTGCTATTTCATTGGTTGATTCAAATTTTGTCAGTTTTCCCCAACATTTAGCCAGTGTGTTGTGATTTCTCTTGATGTAAATTGGCATACACCTGATTGTGTTAATGCCATCATGTGGTCTTTAAAAGCACATTGTGTCTGCATACTGTGTGGGTTTTGTAGAGGAGTTAAGTGAGAGAGAGAGAGAGAGAGAGAGAGAGAGAGAGAGAGAGAGAGAGAGAGAGAGAGAGAGAGAGAGAGAGAGAGAGAGAGAGAGAGAGAGAGAGAGAGCTATTTAGTGGGTTTTTGTGTGCTTCATCATGGAGATATGTACTTTGAGCATCTTGATGACTGGAGCTGCTGTTGTTGCAAGACGCAGGAGGAGAGCACATCAGTGCTGGGTGCACCGCATGCTACAGGAAAGGCAGAGAAAGGGCCAGTTTAGGACACTGTATAATGACCTTCGTGCAGATGCTGAGAAGTTTTTTGGATACACCAAGATGTCCATTTCAAGGTAAAAAGGCTGCTTATATTAGAAAAATGTAACACTGCATCATTAATTGCCATGTGCTTAATTGTTGCTTGTACATATGTTATAGTGAGCACCATCATTTACATTATATAAGTTAAATTTGTACCAATATTAGGACACTGTACTATGTAATGAAGCCCTAGACAATGTGTTCAAGCTCAGTTTTATATCACATAGGTCACTCAATATATGTTATCAATATACTTCAATAGTGTGTTGTGACAACACACAATAAAGAAAGCAGACCACCAGGGTTGATCTCAGAATTCGCGAATTCGAATTTACCTGTGATCACGGGTAGTTTTTTATGAATCCAGAAGTCGAATTTGAAGATTGATACCGATCATGAATTCGAATTCGATTGTAAAAGTTCAAAGAAAAAAACTATATATTTAAATGCCGGTCAATGACAGATCGTGGGAAGTATTTCCCAGCAGTTAATAGCAAAGGTCCCTTACATCCTAGCAACACCAAATTTGCAGGATATGTTAAAAAGATAGTGGGAAACAATATTTAAAAAAATATATTTTTTGGGGGAATGTTCTGAGTGTGGGAAATCTGAAAAAAAATGATGTGGGGTCCCCCCTCCTGAGCCTCTGTAACCTTGTCCCCCATGCAGGCTGGGATAGCAAGAATGAGGAGCCCTGGCCGACTGGGGATTCACACCCTGAGCTATACCAGCCCACATGGTCAATGGTATGTGGGGGCTCCGGGGGAAGAGGGCGGCCAAGCCTTCTCCTCTCCCCCTGAGCCCTTGTCCAATCCATCCTGGGGCACTGGAGGTGGGGGCGATGACTCCCTGGGGGAGGGGTTCATAGTGGCATCTGGGAGTCCCCTTTAAGAAAGGGACCCCAGATGCCCACCCCCCTCCCAGGAGAAATGAGTATAGGGGTACAAAGTACCCCTTACCCATTTCCACAAAGGGTTAAATGAAATAAAAACACAACCACGAGAAAAGTATTTTATTATTCTAAGTTAATTATAAATACTTATCTGTACCTTTAAAAAAAAATGTTCCCATGCCCATATCCTCAGAAATGTTCCAACGTATACAGTATCCTCCAATCTTGAGATCTTCAATTAAGTTGATTGAAAATCTCCCACGGCAATTACCTATACTATACCTTAGAATGCGTCCTGCCGATGCATAGCGCCGGCTCATGTTCTCCTCCCTGCCTCCTCACCTGTCACCCTCACCTAGCCTGGCACCTGGTGCACACAGGTGCAGGCAGGTGGGGAGAGACAGCAGGAGCCAGCGCTATACGTCAGCACAGCCCGCATTCTAAGGTATAGTAACCGGCTCATCAATGAGCCAGTTCTTTTTGACACTTGGATACAGTAGGTTCCCCTGAGAGAGCAGGTCTGGAATCATTGGAAGGCTCCTTGGTTCCTCCACGCTCAGTTCCAACAGTAGTGTGAACCACAGTCTCCTCGGCCAGTAGAGCAAAATAGCAATGATCGTGCATGACTCTATTGCTAACTTCTGCAGGAACTTTGTGATCATTGGAAAAGAAGGAAAGGCATACCCGAGATTCAATGTCCATGGGTGCGACAGACAGTCTGTTCCTAAGGCCTCTGGATGATGAAGGCGTGAATAGAATCTTGCCACCTTCGAGTTCTTGACCGAAGCAAATAAATCCACCTGTGGGAATCCCCATTTTTGAACAATCTGCTGAAATACCTTCTGGTTCAGTGACCACTAGTGAACACTGGAGAATAGAGATGGCCCGAACCTCCAATTTTCAGTTCGCGAACTGGGTTTGCGAACTTCCACAGAAGGTTTAGTTCGCGCGAACTTTCGCAAACTGCAATAGACTTCAATGGGGAGGCGAACTTTGAAAACTAGAAACACTTATGCTGGCCACAAAAGTGATGGAAAAGATGTTTCAAGGGGTCTAACATCTGAGTTTTTGCATGGATGAGTGGGATAGACACCAAAAGTCCCGGGGAAAAATCTGGATTTGACGCAAAGCAGCATTTTAAGGGCAGAAATCACATTGAATGCTAAATTGCAGGCTTTAAAACATCTTGCATGTGTATATGTTACGGCCATAACCCGAAGTTTGGCCACTTCGCGTTCTGGCTGGCAACTTCGGGTTCTGGCCGGCCAATGTGCGACAATGTAGCAGATGAAGCCGCCGGCTTTAGCTCTTTCTCCTCCCCCTGCCTTTCTCCTGGCAGCCGGCGGGGACATGCGTGTCCTCGCTGAGTCGTTTGTCGCGGCAGGGAATCCTGCCGTTCATTCCTGCAGAGTGGGTGCTGGCAGAAGCAAAGTCTGCAGCCTCCTCGCTCTTCTTCCCTGGCACGACGAACGACTCTCGGGGACATGCATGTCCCCGCCGGCTGCCCGTAGGAGAGAGAGAAGCAGGGGGAGGAGAGAGAGCTGAAGCCGGCGGCTTCATCTGCTACATTGCCGCCGGATTAATATTAAATTAACGCACTTTTCATACATTTGGCCGCAGCGAGACGGCCGGAAAATACATTAATCTTTCAGAAATAATTTCATTTCCAACATTGGCCGCAACGCAGCGGCCACTTCGTAAATTGGCTGGCCAGAACCCGAAGTGGCCAGCCAGAACGCGAAGTGGCCAAACTTCGGGTTCTGGCCGTAACATATACATCAATCACAGAGTGTAATTAGAGTACTGCTTCACACTGACACACCAAACTCACTGTGTAACGCACCGCAAACAGCTATTTTCATAGTGACGGCCGCACTGGACTGGTGCGCACCATGGCGAGATTGCTCTTCCCCACTCAGTGATGTCAGGTAACGTCTGACTGCCTTATCAACTTTTAATGGTTCTTTCTCTACCATTGTTAAAGCTTACATCTATTTTTTTAAAATACTTGTTCTGCTTGCTGTTCAGTACCTGCAACGAGAATCTTATGGAGGGCAAGTCTGCCATTGCGAGTGACCACGGGTAATGGCCGGGGAATCCTGGTTCGATTCCGGTCCGTAATGGGAGCCTAAGAAATGGCTACCACCCCTGCACATCCAAGGAAGGCAGCAGGCAGGCATGCACGTCCCGAGGTAGTGACCAAAAATAACAATACAGGAGGACTTTTGAGGCCCTGCTGTATATGTGAAATGAATTAACTTTAAATACTTTAACGAGAATCTGTTTATGGAGGGCAAGTCTGATGGTGCCTTCACTGCAACTCACCAGGTTGTTCACCTCCTCAAACGGCTGCATGAGCCTGCATGCATTTCACACCAGTGTCCAGTTGTTGGGCCACACCATCCCCATCTCCCCAGATTGTGTCCTTCTACTGTAATTGTACAGGTACAGGGTGACGGCTTTCTCCTGTTAGGTAGGTATATGCAGTGATGAGGTGGGTTCACTAAACACAACAGGTAGGTATATGCAGTGATGAGGTGGGTTCACTGAACACAACAGGTAGGTATATGCAGTGATGAGGTGGGTTCACTCAACACAACAGGTAGGTATATGCAGTGATGTGGTGGGTTCACTCAACACAACAGGTAGGTATATGCAGTGATGAGGTGGGTTCACTCAACACAACAGGTAGGTATATGCAGTTATGAGGTGGGTTCACTCAACACAAAAGGTAGGCATATGCAGTGATGAGGTGGGTTCACTGAACACAACAGGTAGGTCTATGCAGTGACGAGGTGGGTGCACTTAACACAACAGGTAGGTATATGCAGTGATGAGGTGGGTTCACTCAACACAACAGGTAGGAATATGCAGTTATGAGGTGGGTTCACTCAACACAACAGGTAGGTCTATGCAGTGATGAGGTGGGTTCACTCAACACAACAGGTAGGTCTATGCAGTGATGAAGTGGGTTCACTCAACACAACAGGTAGGTATATGCAGTAATGGGTATTACAATGTGCACCTGCTGTCACACACACAGGTAGTCACTGAATGTGCTGGGCCTGGTAGTGGCACACACTCAGTATGAATTAGCAAGGCTGTCTATGCAACACAAGTATCAGTGGGACACACAGAAAAAAAATTGATCACAAAAACAAGATTAGCTTTCAAAAGAGCTGTTGTGGGGTGCTATTTTAGCAATAAGAATCCGCCAGGAGCAAGCTAGCAAGCATAAAACAGCCTAACTAATCTTTCCCTATGAGAGTCTGCCAGCAGTTGTCCCTTCTCTCACTATTGCAGGCACAAGAGCGAGTGTAATGGCCGGTGGAGCCTGCCTTATATAAGGGGGGGAGTGGCTCCAGGAGCGTAGCCTGATTGGCTACAATGTGCCTGTTGACTGTGATGTAGAGGGTCAAAGTTGACCCTAATGGTGCACTATGGGGGCATACCGAACTTCCGGAAAAGTTCGCCTTAGATGGCGAACGCGAACCACCGGAAGTTTGCCTGGAACCGTTTGCCGGCAAACCGTTCGGGCCATCTCTACTGGAGAAGTGTCTGCTGAGCTGATCCGCTAGAATATTCTGTTGCCCCAGCAGATATACTGCTGTCAGATCCAGCAAGTTCTTCTGAGCCCATTCCATGATGTGGGTTGTTACCTCTAAGAGAGACTGACTCCTTGTTCCACCTTGCCTCCTGATATAGGATACAGCTGTTGTGTTGTCTATCTGGAGAAGTACTGACTTCCTTAAGGTCAAATGACGGAAAGCCCTTAATGCTAAAAAGGCTGCCTTCAGTTCCAAGAGATTTGAAGGAACCTGCACTTGAGGGACTCTCCACCTCTCCTGTACACAAAATCCCTTGCAGTGGGCTCCCCATCCTTGCAGACTTGCGTCTGTGGTTATCACTATAGGGATCTGCTGTTGAATTTGGTGACACAACTTCAGGTGGACTGTGACTGCTCACCACCACAGCAAATTCCTCACCCTCAGGGGTAGTATAAACTTCTGTAACAGGTTCCTCTTTTTCCATGACCTCAAGAAGAAGATCTGAAACACCCTCTCGTTCCAATGTGCCCATTTCACCATAGGTATTGCAGATGAAAAGTTCCCCAGAAGACTCAAACACTGTTTGGCTAATATGACATGTTGTGCCAGGAATGACTTGACCTTCGGCTGAATTGCAACCACCTTCTGGTCTTGAAGGCATACCTTGTTCTCCCTGGTGATGAACCTGGCTCCCAAGCATATCATGTCCTGGGAAGGAGTTAGTTGGCTCTTTTGAAAGTTTATTAACCAACCTATTCTCTGTAATTCTTTCACAAGAATCTTCTGATGCTGTAGTAGGGCTGATTGATCTTGATGGACTAGAAGGATATCATCCAGGTAGTGAAATACCCTCAGTCCTCTGCGTCTTAATGAGACAATTGCTGGAAGAAGTACCTTTGAAAACGTTCTTGGAGCAGTCGACAGGCCGAAAAAAAGACTCTGGAACTGCCAATGCTGGTCCTTGATCGAGAATCTTAGAAACTGCTGAAAACTGTCTTTTATGGGTATGTGTAGATAAGCATCTGACAGATCGATGGTCATCATCCAGTCGTCTACTCTCACCAATTTTATTATAGTTTGTAGTGACTCCATCCTGAAGTGCCGAATCTTTATGTGTTTGTTTAGAAATGTAAGGTCTAATACTGGCCTCCATCCTCCTGAAGCTTTTGGCAATATGAATAAAGGTGACTATTCCTGAAAACTTTTCCTTGAGAGGAATTGGAATTACTGCTCTTACTTGAGCTAACGATTCCACATAGTCCATCAGCACTTTTCCCTTCAGCTTGTTCCTTGTCAACTTTGTTTCCATAAACTTTGTCTTTGGTGGAGTCTTCTTGAATTTCCACGAATGACCCTTTTTCAATGTTCTGTGAACCCAAGTATCTTCTATTGAATCCACCCAGACCTCCCAGAAGTAGTGCAATCTTGCTCCTACCGGAACTGACTGGGTGGACGCACCTTCAGAATGACTTCTGATTCTGTCCAGAACCGAGAGTTGACTTAGGCTTTTCTGACTTGAGAAAGGACGACTGCGAACCTTTCCAATTTCTGTTGAACTGCTTTCCTGGCTCCTACTGATGGGAGAATATCCCTCTTTTAAGCCCGTGCAATAATATTTAAACATACACCCTGGTGCTGTGTCATAAAAACAAAAGTGATTTAATAATCACTCATTACCTCTCCTGTATACTTGAGGGTTGTACACCCGCATATTCCATCTTTAAAACAAAATCAAATGCAGAACATCAGAAAAATGTCAAAGGCTTAAAATATATTACCTGTCTTGAAGTAGTGCACTTTATCAAATACCTTGCTGTCACAGAAAGCTTGTTTGAGCGATCCTTCTGCCGGACAAATCCACCACGCAGCATGGGAATAGGAAAAGCAGTACCACAGCAAGCCTACTGCACCCGCTCTGGCGTCCTGCAAACAACTCTTCCGGGAGAGCATCCCAGCTCCAATCTAAATGGCCGCCTCGATCTCGCGAGATCTCCTGACGTCACCTGACCCGAGAGAGGGCGGAAGACAGCGGCAACTACTATCCGAATGGACAAAAGAATAACCAGCTCACAGCACACAGGGAGCGGCAATAAGGGTAACCCCCTTGCATACTTAAGCCCTATTTAGAGGCCACAATGCCTGCCGCCTGACGGGGAAGGCTGAACCCGTCAAAACTGCCAGAAAAAATCCACACAAGAAGGAAAAAACGGCAGCTTAGGAAAAATAAAAAGGTAATTAAAAAAAAACAAAAAAAAAAATACACGTCCATGCAAGGATAGAAAAAAAGAGAATGGCGGGGTTTTGAATTTATAAGCAAGCTGTCCTATTGGGGTCATAGCCTAACCCAGATGTATGCCGCCATCTTTGTCCAGGAAAAGGGAGCAGGCTAGTGTTGTACCATATTTTCAGCTTGAACTCCCATAGGAGATTAAAGAGGAACTGAAGAGAGAAGTATATGGAGGCTGCCATGTTTATTTCCTTTTAAGCAATACCAGTTGCTTGGCAGCGCTGCTGATCCTCTGCCTCTAATTAGAGATGTCCCGAACGGTTCACCGGCGAACGGTTCCAGGCGAACTTTAGGTGGTTCGCGTTCGCCGGCGAAGGTGAACTTTTGCGGAAGTTCAATTCGCCCCATAATTCTCCATTGAGCAGAACTTTGACCCTCTACATCACAGTCATCAGGCACATTGTCACCAATCAGACTACACTCACTCTTGAAGCCCCACCCCCTCTTATAAAAGGCAAGGTTCTGCAGTCGTTTTACTCACTCGTCTGCCTCCAGTAGTTAGTTAAGGGACAGCTGCTGACAGACTCTGCTAGGGAGAGTTTAGTTAGGATCTTGTAGGTTTGTTCCTAGCTGAATGTTATTCCTTATCCTCACTCCCTCACTCCCTCCTCCCGGAGGGAGGAGGGTCTCATCTTCCAGGGAATTGTAGTATTTCAAAAGCCAGCTTACATTCCGTGGCTGGGAATTGAACCCAGGCTGGGCTGGGAATTGAACCCAGGTCTCAGTGTGCGGTAGGTAACTCATTTAACCACTATACCACCAACCACACTACATGCTGAAGCCAGCCTAGCATGTACCATTATGATCAATCCAAGAGAAAAATTAGCATGCTTAATCCACGGAATTGTACTATATCAAAAGCCATCTTACATACCGTGGCTGGGAATTCAACCCAGGCTGGGCTGGGAATTGAACCCAGGTCTCAGTGTGCGGTAGGTAACTCATTTAACCACTATACCACCAACCACACTACATGCTGAAGCCAGCCTAGCATGTACCATTATGATCAATCCAAGAGAAAAATTAGCTTGCTTAATCCACGGAATTGTACTATATCAAAATCCATCTTAAATACCGTGGCTGGGAATTGAACCCAGGCTAGGCTGGGAATTTAACGCAAGTCTCAGTGTGCAGTAGGTAACTCATTTAACTACTATACCACCACCAACACTACATGCTGAAACTTCTTGGAGCAGACTTACTTCCTACCTCCAAAAGACACACATACATCCCCATAAAATCATTCAACAGCAACTGCATGCACAGTCTTTGTGGTACACAGTCTGTGTGGCACAATTGGTTAGTGCATTTGGCTGTTAACTGCAAGGTTGGTGGTTCAAGCCCACCCAGGCATGGCCTTGCCTTTTGTGTTCAACAGTTGTCTGAAGAGAACCCCAGATAGCCAGGTAGATTTATCTCTCTCTCTCTCTCTAGTAGGGATGGTCACCGCTTTCCGCGGAATTGTATTTTCCGCAATTTTAGGCGGAAATTGGTCATTCCGTTCCGTTTGGTCGGAACGGAATTGCTTTTTCAATCTGGCGGAATTCCGAAATTGCCTGTGAAATTCTGCCGGTATCCGTTGATGGTTTTAAGCTGAAAATTCACTTCAATGGCATCAAGTCCTAGAGAGAGAGAGATATCATTTTTCTCTTGGGTATATCACAATGGTACATGCTAGGCTGGCTTCAGCATGTAGTGTTGGTGGTGGTATAGTGGTTAAATGAGTTACCTACCGCACATTGAGACCTGGGTTTAATTCCCAGCCCAGCCTGGGTTCAATTCCCAGCCACGGTATGTAAGCTGGCTTTTGATATAGTACAATTCCATGGATTAAGCAAGCTATTTTTTTTCTTGGATTGATCATAATGGTACATGCCAATACTTAATAGAGTACTCGGGGGATTAGTATAGGATACGGTTTCCCTGAACAGGGTTAGGCCCCTAGCGCACTAAAACATAACTTTTATTAGTTCTATTAAAATCAGGTATATCAAAAGGTACAACATTTATAAAACAAAAAACAGCTGTGTTGGTGTTTGACACTATTGTGTCACATATGTATCATATCACTGGGATGGATCACTTTCAGGCAGATAAAGATTGTACATCTATGTGAATGTGTCGTGGAGAGGACAGGGATCTCCTCTCCAGCACCTATGCTCAGCTAGTACATGCACAAATATGACCTGCTGATCACACCCTCTTGCACCAAACACAGGTCCAACCTACAGTAGGGGATCACACCATGCAAACAGTGTACAAAATTACAAATAACTCGACAGGTTTCGGCTAAATGCCTTCATCCGGAGTGAATACATATATACAGTGCTGTGCATCAAACATATACAGTGCCCCTGCCCCACATAACTGTCAGCATATCTAGCCCCTATCAGAGCTGAATGCCATCCTTAACTTACAGTCTTATATACTTAGCATTTCCTCTCTCCCCTGGGCATCACCCAGCAGGGTGTGTCCTACCTGTCGATCATGTAGTATATCCCATTCATTATCCAGGGTTTTCCTATCTCCTCATAGTTCCTCCCTATCCCCCCTATCTGCGCATATGGCTGCATGTTAAAACAATCTGATCAGCGCATTTGTCACCTATAAATCATGATCAGGCATGCATAACTGCAGGTATTCGCCCCGAGTTGGTAGACGATACAATGATCGACCAAACAGACAGATTGAGAGTGATAAATTTGTCCTGCACTACCCTTGATAGCAATGTTACTAGCCTTCTGGAAAAAGGCCTCACATATGTCCCAAACACTGACTTCCAGGCTTTTGAGTGGGTTAAAGACGTCAACTTATTCGCAAGGAAACTAGCATTGCATAAATACTTTGTGAACCCCACAGTGAGGGCCAGAAATGAGGCATCAGCCGAAAATCAGGCCCTACATGATCTTACTGATCTATTGCGGGAGAACACGATCTATTGCGGGAGAACACGCCACCTATGGCGCAATATACACATATCAACACCTTTATAAATATGGTCACACGCGACCTCAAAAATCTTGAAAAAGAGGTCCAATAGAAAAAAATTGTTTAAAAGTGACAACTTGTCCAGGGAAGAAAGGAATGTCCTCGACTTTCTGAGGGATGAGAAAACCATTGTGGTAACCGCGTGGATAAAGGGGGGAATATTGTAGTAATGGACAAGGATGTTTATAGGAATATGTGTATGTCGCTATTACAAAATGGGGAACAATACAAATGTTTAACCTGCCTAGCGTTCTGGACGAGCTGAGGTCGTCCAAAGAAAGCTTGCTGGATATGTTCTGGACGAGCTCAGCTTGTCCTGCACTTTCCCCTCTCACGCTGTGATCAGCAGCCTCTGCAGGCTGCTGCATGCTTCTCCCTAGGGAATCCCTAGGGAGAGAATGTGCTAGGGCAAGCGGGGGGATCCCCCTTCTGTGTGGTGGTATTTTGGGCTGGGGATCCCCCTTCTGTGTGGTGGTATTTTGGGATGGGGATCCCCTCTGCGGGTGGGAGGATCCCCCTTCTGTGTGGTGGTATTTTGGGCCGTGGGATCCCCCTCTGCGGGCGGGGGGATCCCCCTTCTGTGCGGCGTGCGGGTGGCCTCTACCCCTCCCCCCATTCTTGCTCCCCCCCCCTTCCCTGTCTAAGCCCTTTGAGCAAATAGAACTACTCACCCAGGGGCCCTCTCCAGCGCAACACTTACTCCTCCATCGCAAAGTCACCAAGTCTCATAATGTAACTGTAAAGAGACAGGACTTTGCGATGGAGGAAGAAATGCTGCGATGGAGGAAGAAGTGCTGCGCTGGAGAGGGCCCCTGGGTGAGTAGTTCTATTTGCTCAAAGGGCTTAGACAGGGAATGGGGGGGAGCAAGGATGGGGGGGGTAGAGGTTACCCGCATGCCGCACAGAAGAGGGATCCCGCCGCCCGCAGAGGGGGATCCCCCATCCCAAAATTCTGCCGCACAGAAGGGGGATTCCCCCAACTGCAGAGGGGGATCCCCATCCCAAAATACCGCCGCACAGAAGGGGGATCCCCCATCCCAAAAGTGAGGATCTAGGGGGGGGGAGATCGGGAGGGAGGGGACATCTGGCACCCTATACTCCTGGCTATACCTGGCACCCTATATACCTGGCTCCCCTATATACCTGGCTACACCTGGCACCCTATAACTGGCTACACCTACCTCCCTATAACTGGCTACACCTGGCACCCTATATACCTGGCTACACACTTGGCTACCCATAACTGGCTACACTACTGGCTACCCTGACATCTGGCTACATGTGGCTCCCTATACACCTGGCTTCACATCTGGGTCTTATACTCACCATTGGCGTGCTGATCCCTCGTCGCGTACCTCAGATAGCTTCCCCAGTGCCGTCTTCCATGTCCATGTATGGAGTTTGCTTCTCCCTCAGTGATGACATGTCCCCCGCCAATCGGCGTTGATGACACCAGGGTCACACAGCGTCAACATCTCACTGCAAACTTTTTTTTTTTTTAAGTTGAATTCAATACAATAATCTGTATTGAATTCAATATTTAAAAAAAAATTGATTGCAAAAAAAAAAAAAAAAAAAAGGTTGAAAATTATTGGAAATTAATTGAACCACTTTTTGCACGGAAATCCTGGGGAATCAGAACGCCAGGGAGGTTAAAAGATGATCCGTCTGTTAAATTTCAAAAAGAAATGCAAATTTTGCTGGAACACGGGCTGAAATCCCAAGGCCTACACAAGGACGACTTTACGGTATTGAAAAAATTCGCAGAAACCCTCACAATGGCAGTCTTTTATGCTCTCCCAAAGATTCATAAAAGAAAAAACCCACCACCGGGGAGACCAATACTCTCCGGGAGGGGGAGCCTAACGGAAAAGCTAAGCATATATACGGATGGTTTCCTCAGGCAGTTTGTGGAAACGTTACCATCATATATACGAGACACCAAGGATCTGCTGGGGCATTTACAAGCCATCAGAATTCCTGAGACAGCCTTTTTGGCAAGCCTTGATGTTGAGGCCCTGTATAGTAGTATCAGGCATGACCTCGGTATACAAGCCGCTAAACACTTTTTACAGGCGAGAGGCATACACATGAAGGCCCATACAGAGTTCCTGCTCAAGAGCCTGGAGTTTATATTGACCCACAATTTTTTCAGATTTGAGGGATTGGTATACCATCAAGTACGAGGAAGCGCGATGGGGGAGGCGTGTGCCCCATCGTATGCTAATCTCTTTTTTCGGGTGGTGGGAGGATGTCATCATTTTTGGTAAGGATTTGTCGTTCTATACATCACACATCCTCTTTTGGGGGCGGTTTATAGACGACATATAGATTAGCTGGGACGGGTCGGTGGACATCGTCGTTACGTGTCTAAACAACAATACAATTGGGATGTTTTTTACACATGAGATCAGTAATAACAGTATGTAATAGATAACTGAGAGGCCGCCGCAGTGGTGAGCGGCATGGCGGCTGTTTCCGTGTCTCAGCCGGCGGCCTCCGCCGCGCAGTTACATGTTGGAGATTTGCCTGGTCCCTCAGTTGCACATAGACTGAGGGCTACGCGCGCGCCAGGCGACAGGACCTTTATGCAAGTAGAAGGGGAGTCAGCTGATCAGCCGGTCAGCTGACTCCAGCAGTGCTCCGGATTGGCTGACTGGGGCGGCGCTGTGGAGCGCCCTTAGTATTTATAGGACCTGCCTGTCAGTTGATCTTTGTCTGCTGTTGCAAATGCTACGTTTTAGCACTCAGACCTTAGTCAGATCTCAAAGTGTGCTAGAACCAGCAGGAGCTGGGGATCCACACTTAGCCAGATTCTGTTGATAGCTTAAAGTACTAATTGAATTGTATTATTTGTTATGACCCTCTGCTAGCCTTGACTACTCTTCTGCCTTCTGATTCTATGCCTATGCCTAGCTGATCTTGTTGCCAACTCAGCTTGTACCTTACTCTGATTCAGTTTTCTGTCTTTGTACCGTATCTGTCCATGTGTTGCCGACTCTGCTTGTTTGACTCTCCTGCCCTCACCAGTGAGCTTAGTTCTGGTCTGGTCTTAATCACCTGCTCCTCAGGTTGATAGCTATAGTACAGTCTGAATCACCCGCTCCTTGGGTGATAGGTACCTTCTGTCTACTGTGCATCATCCGCTCCTCAGGTGAACCGATCACTACTTGATCTGCGTCTCCAGCCTGCTGGAGTACTGATTCCAGTATTCTATAGAGATACCTCTCGCTACCAGCTCCTCTGGGAAAGTGGGTATCTATCTATATTTACTGTTGCACCAAACACTTATCTTACACCTGGTTGTCCTGTGTCTTGCTATACTCACATTATTGGTTATTCTGCAGATCACCACATAATCAGGTATAGCATCTGTATTATTGGTGATACTGCAGATCACCAATAATCAGAAAATCTGTCCTTGCTGACACCAATCGTTACACAGTATACATTTCCTGGATCTCACAATAGCCCTTGAAAAGGATGGAAGCATCCAAACCACAATATACAGGAAACCGACCTCAACAAATTCCCTCCTGCACTGGAAAAGTGCCCATCCGCGATCTCTCAGGGCCGGGATACCAGTGGGTCAATTTTTAAGAGCAAAAAGAAACTGCTCAAAAGAAAGTGATTTTGAGAAAGGAAGTAAAGGTCTCACAGAGAGATTTAAGAGCAGGGGTTTCCCAGATTTTGTTTTGAAAAAAGCATACGACAGGGCGAGAGAGACTGACCGTACGTCACTTCTGAGTACGAACAGCCAAAAAAACGCAGAGAAAGAGAAGTTCCCGAGATTGATAGGAACGTATACTGCCCAATCCTATCAAATTCATGATATCGTCAAGAGGTACAAGCCGATCCTGCATCAGGAGAAGGATCTCTGTAAGATTTTGCCCACACGACCTAGTGTGACTTATAGAAGAGCTGAGAACCTAAGGGACAAGCTTGTACACAGCGAAATTAAAAGAGATCTGGTTGAACCAGCCCCAGTACGATCATGGCTACCTCCAAAACCAATCGGCACATACAAATGCGGGAAATGTAAAGCCTGTCAAAATATTCTGCAAAACAAAAACTTTAAGGACTCCAGTGACACACGCACTTTTAAGATTCTGACATTTATCAACTGTGACACAGAGTGTAATTTATGGTGCAATACGCCCGTGCAAAAAATTGTATGTTGGCAAAACAGGGAGGGCCTTCAAATCACGAGTTCTGGAACACATGGGTGATATCAGGAATAAAAGAGAAACAGCAGTGTCTAGACATATGAGGTCAATTCATGAGGAGGACCCCTTTAACATCACATTTTTGGCATTCAGAAAGTCTTAAGGAACAGTAGAGGGGGGGACCATGACAAAATCCTCAGGCAGATTGAAGCAAAGTGGATTTTTCGGGTAAATTGTATGGCTCCGAATGGGCTAAATGAGGGGTTTACGTATGCACCCTTTTTGGACTAGATGCGATCTGTATAATGTGAATCTACAAGGATATATGTGTGAGAATGACTTCTAAAAATATGACATTTTATATGTATATATAGTTTTTTGGTCTGATTTTGGCCCTAATATAGGGGCCCAGAGCACAGTACTTGTAACCCATGAGCATTATCCTCTATTCCCCCCCCCCTTCTCCCTCTCCCTCCTCCTCCCCCCATCCTTCCCTACAGTTTGTCATGAAAAGGTACCCCTTGTCGAGTGTGTCCCTAATGAGTATACCATAAAGCTGTCGGATATATAGATATACAGATGCCTGGGTGCTATTGAGCACCGCTTATATAATGAGAGGCACTACCTAGCTTATATAAAAAGAGGGACTCCCAAGGTTAAAATCAGGATGAACAGTTATGCATGCCTAACCGTGAGTTAGAGCAAAAAGTGGGACTCCCGAGGTAAAACTCGGGGCGAATACCTACAGTTATGCATGCCTGATCATGATTTATAGGTGACAAATGCGCCGATCAGATTGCTTTAACATGCAGCCATATGCGCAGATAGGGGGGATATGGGGAAACTATGAGGAGATAGAAGAACCCTGGATAATGAATGTAATATACTACATGATCGACAGGTAGAACACACCCTGCTGGGTGACGCCCAACGGAGAGAAGAAATGCTCAGTATATAAGACTGTGAGTTAAGGATGGCATTCAACGCTGATAGGGGCTAGATATGCTGACAGGTATGTGGGGCAGGGGCACTGTATATGTTTGATGCACAGCACTGTATATATGTATTCACTCCGGACGAAGGCGTTTAGCTGAAACATGTCGAGTTATTTGTAATTTTGTACACGGTTTGCATGGTGTGATCCCCTACTGTCCGTTAGACCTGTGTTTGGTGCAAGAGGGTGTGATCAGCAGGTCCTATTTGTGCATGTACTAGCTGAGCATAGGTGCTGGAGAGGAGATCCCTGTCCTCTCCACGACACATGCACATAGATGTACAATCTATATATGCCTGAAAGTGATCCATCCCAGTGATATGATACATATGTGACACAATAGTGTCAAACACCAACGCAGCTGTTTTTTGTTTTATAAATGCTGTACCTTTGATATACCTGATTTTAATAGAACTAATAAAAGTTATGTTTTAGTGCGCTAGGGGCCTAACCCTGTTCAGGGAACACGTATCCCATAATGGTACATGCTAGGCTGGCTTCAGCATGTAGTGTTGTTGGTGCTATAGTGGTTAAATGAGTTACCTACCGCACACTGAGACCCGGGTTCAATTCCCAGCCCAGCCTGGGTTCAATTCCCAGCCACGGTATGTAAACTGGCTTTTGATATAGTACAATTCCATGGATTAAGCAAGCTAATTTTTCTCTTGGATTGATCATAATGGTACATGCTAGGCTGGCTTCAGCATGTAGTGTGGTTGGTGGTATAGTGGTTAAATGAGTTACCTACTGCGTACTGAGACCTGGGTTCAATTCCCAGCCATGGTATGTAAGCTGGCTTTTGAAATACTACAATTCCCTGGAAGATGAGACCCTCCTCCCTCCAGATACTACTGCAGAGAAATAGCAAAAATCTATTAACCCTTCGCACTCTTGCATGCAAATGCATATAACCTTCAGCACCTGCCTTTCTTTAATAACGTATTTAATGTCCTAACTAGATGCGATGTGCCTGGATATATGTATTTTTTTTCTTTTTACTGCAGAGAAATAGACCAGCAGGGCTGCCAGGCAACTGGTATTGATTAAAAGGAAATAAATATGGCAGCCTCCGTATACCTCTTACTTCAGTTTCCCTTTAAGCCATCTGCCTACAGAAAAGCACAGTAGACAAATTCTCATGTATCAACAGTTTGTTCCCACATGTCAACAGAAAGGGGCTAAATACAATTCCAATAATAAGAGATTTTTATACCTGCAAGATACATAAGAAGTTAATTGAGCCCATAAACATAGCTAAGGAATGGTAAGACTAATTATTAGTGTAGATTTAATATAATAAAATACAAAAAAATTGATAGAAAACCCCACAAGTATCAAACCAAAACACTTCGCATCTCAATCATATTGATGTATGTATGTATTGATGTATGTATGTATGCATGCATAAAAACTAAACATTAGCTTAGCTGGTAATTTTATTTTAGGTAACCTTCCAGGACAGATATATATTGAGATCTGGCCCCTCCCAGGAATCAGGAAACATCCACCAAGTCTCTCTATAAGTAAAAAGATTTGTCAGGTGCCCGTCAGTATTACACAAAGAAAACATTCAAACAGGTCCCAACTACCTGACACCTAACCAACTATAATAGTGTGAGAAATATATACATAAATATGCATATATAAATTAACACCATACATAGTCAATATAAATAAGGAAATAAGGGGTGGGTTACCCCACCTGTCCTGGAGGGTTAACTAAAATAAAATTACCAGGTAAGCTAATGTTTAGTTTTTTCCATTAACCCTCCAGGACAGGTATACATCGAGATGATGATCAAGAAACCACTAACCTCGGTGGGTTGACCACCTGTAAGACTTTTCTTCCGAAGCCCTGGTCAGATGAAGATATACGATCCAAACTGTAATGCTGCATAAACGTTCCCAAATTTTTCCACGTCGCCGCCTTACAGATTTCAAGAGAAAAAGCACCAGCTCTGAAGGCCCAAGATGTCGCTGCCCCTCCGGTAGAACAAGCTTTAAGATTTTTTGGGGGTGAGGTCTCCATAATCTTATAGGCTTCTAGAATGCATAATTTAATCCAGTTAGCTATAGTTCTTTTTGAAGCTCTGTATCCAACAAACTTTCCTGTGAAATTTACAAATAAAGCTTCCGTCTTTCTCAAACTTTCAACTCTTCCCAGATAATCCAGAAGTATTTGCCTCACATCCAGTAAATGTTGCTCTTTCCTTGTCATTTGATGGATTTGGATGAAAAGTTGGCAGTATAATTTCCTGTGATCGGTAAAAAATATCTCCAACCTTTGGAACAAATTCTGAACTGGTTCTAAGAACCACTCTGTCTTCATAAAAAATAAAATAGGGCTCTTTACAGGATAGTGCCTCTAATTCACTCACTCTCCTCGCAGAGGTACGCAAACGTAAGTAAACGTAAATCCACGTCTTTAGAAGAATCAAAAGGAGAATTGTCAACTGAGTGAGCTTCGAATATTCCCACCCCGCACAGCTGCACCCCTCCCAGATCTGCACGTCACTATTGAAAATACTATAATCCACCCTACCTCCCAAGCCCGCTGTCTAGGCGTTACTCTGGACTCTGAACTTTCCTTTACCGCCCACATCCAAGGTATTGCCAGATCCTGCAACTTCCACCTCCGCAACATCTCCAAGATCCGCTCCTACCTGTCCCCTGACACCACTAAACTCCTTATCCACGCCCTTGTCATCTCCCGCCTAGACTACTGCAATTCTCTTTTATCTGGCCTCCCCTCTAACCGTACTGACCCACTTAAATTGGTAATGAATGCGGCAGCCAGACTGATACATACTTCTCACCGCCTCTACAACTCCGCTCTGCAAAGCACTACACTGGCTCCCCATCAGCTTTAGGATCAATTTCAAAATCCTGTGCTTTGCCTACAAATCAGTGCACAAGACCTGCCCAACCTACATCTCTGATCTGGTCCACAGGCACATACCAGCCCGCCCCCTCCGATCCTCCAATGACCTGCGCCTAGTCGCACCACGCATAACTCAGTCACACGCACGATTGCAGGACTTCACCAGGGCCGCCCCCTACTCTCTGGAACTCTCTCCCACCAGCTGTCAGACTCGCCCCCACCTTTAATTCCTTCAAACAA
This sequence comes from Hyperolius riggenbachi, assembly GCF_040937935.1. Classification (NCBI taxonomy): domain Eukaryota; kingdom Metazoa; phylum Chordata; class Amphibia; order Anura; family Hyperoliidae; genus Hyperolius; species Hyperolius riggenbachi. The sequence continues at coordinate 423,457,574 of NC_090647.1, read as the reverse complement.
GCTCTCAAGACTCACCTCTTCACGCTCGCATACCCCCCTACACCAGCACCATAATATGTTCTGTTAGACCCCCTCTCAAAAGACGCACCTATTGTCTCCACCCCACCCTTTAGATTGTAAGCCTCCGGCAGGGCCCTCCTCCCTAACGTATCCAGCTTGATTATGCAATCTTACTCGCAACCACCCCTCTTGTAGACTCGAACAGTCTCTATTATGACCTATGACACTGTATTGTTATCATATCATTTGCATGATCTTGTTTTGTTGTGAGTTTCCGTATGTTCTACCTGTATGTTAACCCATTTATCTATTGTGCAGCGCTGCGTAAGATGTTGGCGCATTATAAATACAATAAATAATAATAATAATGTTTTCAATACGAATGACAAATCCCATTTTGGAAAAGGGTTAACGCAAATCGGCCTATTTCTTTCTACCGATCTAACAAAACGAGAAATTAAAGGCTGAGTAGCCAATTGTTTGTCTAAAAAAACAGAAAGTGCAGAAATTTGAACCTTAATAGTGCTGAAGGAAAAATTTCTTGTCCACGCCACTCTGGAGAAATTCTAAAACAGTAGCGATCTCAGACTTAAATCCTGTCTGCTCTTTGCATAAATTAAACGTTTTCCAACATCAGGGGAAAAAGACCGATGACACTTCGTATTCTCCTGGTTGGCAAATAAATCTATGAGTGGAGTTCCCCAGATGGACGTTATCCATCGATATACTTCGAGGTTCAATTGCCATTCCATATTCGACAGCTGTTTGCGACTGAGTAGATCTGCTAGTAAATTCATAGACCCTTCTAGATGAATTGCTGTAAGAGACAAAAGACTCTGTTCTGCTATGTTCAAGATTTCCAGTGAAAGAGTCAATAACTTGTGTGACCTCATTCCCCCTTGGCGATTTAAATAAGCCACTCGATACTTCCCTGAAGGCTTCTTTTTTAGACTTTTGAATAAAATCCTCTCCCCTGCTCCAGGATTGGCACCAAAATGACCACCTTCCTTACTAGCATGTCTTGCAAGATGAAGTCATGGCCATTTGTTCCTCGTTTGATCTTAACCCTTTTGTTACAATAAATCTTCTTGGAGGTCTTTATTGGAAAACAATGTGATACCCCAACTGGATCAAACTGAGAATAAATGGGTTGGTTGCAAATTGTTGCCACTGTGGAAGGAATAAGCCCAACCTTCCCCCCACAGCATCCTCGTTGTCACTGCTGCTTTTTTTGTGCCGGATTCAGAACTCCCAAACAAGGTGTTTGGTTTGTTCTGCTCTCGTGAAAAAGACCAGGGCTTACGTCTATTTTGTGGCTTAGGCTTATTTTCCTGTCGGTTTTTGCGAAAAAACCTTCTTCTCTTGTCTAAATTGACTTTTCTTAGGAAACCCTTTCTTTTTGTCAGAGGTCCTACATCGCCTTAAAAGTGGATAGTACATAACTTGCTTTTAGATACGTTACTTCCATCCCAGGTTTTAACCCAGATATTCCTTCTAGCCACGTTAGATAAAGCAGCTGCCCTTGCTGTAAGGCAGATTGATTCTGTTGCTGCATCAATAATAAAGTTTATGGCTTTAAACATAATAGTGAAATAATTTAAAATCGTTTCTTTACTGGACCCCATTTTAATATGACGCATTACCTGATGCATCCATAAATCTAAAGTACGGCCTACACATGTAGTGGCAGCAGCCTGTCGAAAATTCGCACAGACCAAGTCTTTTTTAAAGCAAATTCTACCTTTTTATCTGATTGATCTTTCCAAAATCCCAAATCTTCAAAAGATAATTAATTTTCCTTATGCACTTGTGAAAATAGCTAATTTAGGGCATTTATCCCACTGCTTACAGTCCTCTTAAGCAAATGGGAACCCCCTTTTAAAGCCTCTTGATAGAAAGACCTTTCTATCCAGGTTTTTCCATTGACTAGTTATCAACTGTTTGGTTGATGTGTGAACTGGAAAAACCATTGGTTTATCTCCCTCGATCCCTGCGTATAACGCATCATGAGTAGAAACAGATGGTTAAGCGTCCGCCTTTAATCCTAATGACTCGTAAATAGCTTTTAACAGTTCATTAGTTTCATTGGCAGAAAATCTAAATTTAGATGGCTTATCTTGACCCTTATCAGATAATTCTTCCTGAAAATCACACTCTGAAATTTCAACCGAAAATTCTTCTGGCTCAGAATCCGATAAGACTGGATGATCTGTTTTAGAGGTAGCCTTTCTATGCACTGTAACAGATGGTAAAGATTCCACTGTTGATCCATCAATAGTATTGTCTGTAGGCATAACAGGTGATTGATCCATAAAATGAGAAACAGGTGGTGGTTGTGAACGTGGACCTGCCGTAGCAGGAGATTGAGCAATAACCACAGGCTGCTGTATTACTGGCTTAGAAACAAGTGTAGCTGGAAACATAGTTCCAGGACCACTAGGTACTTGAGCAATGACAATTGGTGGCTGCTTAACAGCAGCTTGAGCAGACATAGACTCTCTGAAAACTTTCATAGACTCAGTAATTTCCTTGCGAACCATTCTAAGGAAATCCTTATAAGCAGCAGCAGATTCTTCATTTAATACTCCAGTTGCACATTGCTGACACAACGACTTATTCCAAGGCATTGGCAGTTTCACATTACAAGAGGGACAGCGTTTTTTAGGCCTAGCAGCTTCTGATGCTGCAGTAGCAGTAGAAGTTGAAGCTGAAAATGAAGCTGCAGTGCTCTTAAATAAAACAAACATCCCAAAGACTATTGTCAACACACCTGTTTTCTAAACAAACAAAGGGTGGAAACGCTGACACCACGGGTGCATGACCCAGGGGAGCAGGAATCACAGGTCTCAGCTTGAACAACAAGAAAGGATATTCCGCTGTACCATGGGAAGGGTATAAAGAAGTCTTCAGTTTATTGACACATCAGTAGATACACATATGGCTCACGCGTATCGGAGCTCTCACTGGCTCCTTAATCATAGCCAACATACACAGAAACATCCCAAGTTTAAATAGTCAAAGAAAGCCAGCCCACACAGGGTGTGGCTATGGCTCTTAAAGTGACAAGTACATATACATATAAATATAAAAAAGGGCCAAAGGGCCAACAGTAGAAAATGAATAAGAAACCCAAAGATGTTATAATACAGTATCAAGATAAATACACAGACTGGTTACATAAGGAATATATATATTACAGATACCGCAGCGATAAGATGGAGTGGTAATACATAAGATGCAAAAATATGGTAAGTAAAAATACACCAATTGCTGGAAGGAAGGATGAAAGGGAGAATATATGGAACAGAGAGAGGCACGCCCCACACACACAACAGTTCAATTTCTGATGTCATAGGTCAAACTGACATCCAATTTATATTCAGGCCTGTAGGTATGTGCGTGCCCAATCTCCAGATCCACAGAGCCTCCCGTTGCAATAAACGTCTACGTAAATCACCTCCCCGAGCAGAGTGTGTCACTCTTTCAATCCCTTGGAAAGTGAAGCCACTCATGTCACCCCGATGCTCCCTTAAAAAGTGTTTAGCTACACTGGAAACTTGGGTGATGTAGGCCTCATTCCTAAGACATCTGGCTGGGCCGTTATAGTGTTCTGCAATACGCTGTCTTAGAGGGCGAGTGGTGCATCCCACATACTGGACCCCACAGGAAACACAGGAAATGAGATATACAACATTGCTGGAATTACAGTTAACATACTGTTTCATATCAAATTTTTTATCCTTAGCAATCGAAAAAATCTCCCGCGTCTGATTGTGGACCCAACAATATCTGCAGGTGCCATATCCGCATTTGTAGGAACCCACACAAGTCAACCAAGTCGGAACGGGTTTGGGAGAGCTGGAGAAAAGACTGGGGGAAAGACGGGTCCCCAATGTAGGAGCTCGGCGTGCTGAAAAAGCAACGCCACTACCTAGAATCCTTCGGAGTTTGAGATCTGAGTGCAGGACTGGCAAATATTTCTTTATCATATTAATAATCTTATTATACTCCAAACTGTAAGGAGTTGTGAAAGTTAAATTTCTTTTTTGCCTAGTCCCGCTTCCAGAACCAACCTCCAAAAGGTCCCGGCGATACCTACATAGCACACGTTGTCGTGCACCACGTATGGAGCGCGTAGTGTATCCCCGTTCCCGAAGTCTCTCCTCCACCACATCAAACTCCCACTCCAAAAGATTGGGATCAGAGCAGTTGCGAGCCACTCTAACCATTTCCCTATAAGGAATCGCTCTCAAAGTATGGCTCGGATGGCAGCTAGAGGCCAGCAAAAGGGAATTGCTGGCACATGCCTTCCTATAGGTCTTAGTGACAATCCTGCCTGACGTCTCAGAGCCCCACAAAGTCAGGTCAAGATAATCTATCTGAGAGGGGCTATGAGAAATAGTAAAGGACAAATTCAAACTATTGTCATTGCAGTATGACAAGAAGTCAGGCAGGACGTCTGAGGGACCCTCCCATATCAGCAGCAGATCCTCTATATACCTCCCATACCAAAAAATGAACTCAGAAAAGGGGTTCTTCGCCCCAAAGATGTGGAGCTCCTCCCACCATCCCATGAACAAATCCGCCAGGGATGGGGAGAATTTGGCTCCCATCGAAGCTCCGCATCTTTGGAGATAGAAGACCCCATCAAACATAAAATTATTATGGGTCAACAGATGATCTACCGCAGAAATGAGGAGGTCCCTAGTGGCTGCAAAAAAAGAGCCATATTTCTGGATGTGGAAATCCAGTGCCTTGAGAGCAAGGTCATGAGGGATGGAGGAATAGAGTGCGGTCACGTCCATTGTGACCCATATATAGCTATTAGACCACTTTAAAGAATCAAGGCTGTTGAGTGAGTGTGTAGTATCACGAAGAAACCCAGGCAAATGGCGGACGAGTGGCTGAAGGCACCCATCCACCCATTGACCCAGGCGTTCTCCCAAGGAGCCTATCCCCGCAACAATGGGGCGGCCCCTGGGAGGAACATCTGGTTTGTGCACCTTGGGAAGGTGATGGAAAATTGGGATAACTGGTGTTTCCACCATGAGATAATCTCTTTCCCGTTCAGAAAACACTCCCAAGGAGCAACCCCAGTTAAGTAATCGTTTGAGTTCAGCCTGGAATTTGATAGTAGGATCACCTGCTAATACTTGATAAGTACTCTTATCCTCCAGTTGTCGCAGTGCCTCTGCCCTATACATATCGGAATCCAGGACGACTACATCCCCTCCTTTATCTGCATTATGAATTACAATTGAATTGTCTTTCTGGAGGGACTGCAGTGCGGCCTGCTCCTGCTTGGTAAGGTCAGAACTGGCTCTGAGTGTTTTCTGTAACTGGGAAAATTCGCTCTCAACCAAATCCTGAAACATATCCACCGCCGTGGATCTAGCCTGTACAGGATAGAAGAAAGGATTGGAAATGGGTACGGGGCCCAAAGCTGCCCGGGCGACTGAGCCGCCACTCACACTGGACACTTGTTCCAGGGTGAGGGCAGCAAGGGCCCCCCTAAAAGGAGGAACCCCCTCAGTCGCCCGGGCAGAACAAAAGTGGGGCCTCGCACCTGTCTCCGCACCTCCCCCTACCCCGCTTTGTTCCTCTGATTCCAAAAAGTGCTTCCTCACCCTCAAATTCCTTACAAATTTGTTCACGTCTAGCATAGTGCTAAAGACGTCAAAGTGGTGTGATGGTGAGAAGGAAAGACCCCTTGAAAGCAGAGAAAGTTGAGCATCTGACAACTGGACACTGGAGAGATTGATTACATTAGAACTAGGGCCCTGTGATTTCACTTTCCTATGTTTGCGGCCTGCCCTCCTGCATTTCCTTTTTTTCTGTTTTTGTATTTCCGATTCATCTTCTTCGGATTTTGATAATAGGATGTAGGTGCTGGAGGGGTTAGAGCTGGCGTCTGTCCGTGCCGGTCCCCCCCCCTTTTTTGGGGTGCCGGCAAAGACTGACTGCACTAGCTCATCCTTACCATCTGAGGTATCTGAAAAGGAGCCTGAGCTATCTGCAGAGCTAAAGCTGACTTTTTTAACTGGTCTTGGTTTGCGTAGTATCGGTCTAGGAGACCTATGCATGGTCTCCCACCTGCCCCATTCATATACCACATTATTTTTGTAATCATCTAAATCCCTGAGGAATTTCACTCGTTTAGTATTTGTAACCATACTCTCCAACTTGGTAATGTTGTCCTTGATTTTATTATTGAGCTCATCAGAGTTCAAAGGTCGAAAATTGATCCAAGGCTTTCTTGGTCTCCGAAATTTGAACTCTGATGTCTGCGAGCTTTTTTTCCTCATAGGATACTATCAATTTCATGAGTTGAATGGAACAGTCGGTGAGGACTTGGTTCCATTCTATTACGAATTGATTTGAATAAACGGTAGTGGGTACCTTTTTAATACGCAATCCTCTTGGAATCATGCCCTCAGAGACATAATGTTTCAAAGTGGTTGTGTCCCACCATAACCGCACCTCTAAGCGGGGACGTAGTGGCCTTGGGTCAGTCTTGCTGTTCCTGCTACCTGTGCGCCATTTGGCTCCCTTCTGGAGGTGGATCCGTGGGCGGCCTTGTGGAGGCTATGGAGCCGAGAGCTCTGCGTAGCCGTCTTGTCCCTTCCCCGGCATTAGAGGCGGCTTCCGACAGATTGCTTCCACGTTACACGGGAGTTCGGGCCAGGCTTCATCAAAATGGCCGCCGTCAGGGACAACTAAGGACTTAGGCCAATCTATGGCAAAATGGCCGCCAAAGGATCCAATGAGGGACGCCAACCAGACTTCCGCTTCTCAGTGCGGACAGAGCAGAAGTGACGCAATGGTATGCTGCCTGACGGACGTTCAGCTTCACACATCTACAGTGCGCAGACCGGAGCTTTCCGACTTGCCTAAAATGGGGCTCCCACGGGGCCTGTCTTTAGAGAGCTCCCAGATTACAAAGAGGTATCCTACATCTATACATGGAGCTGCAATTTCAGTGCTGGTGGACGATCTGAGGCGCATACAGAGTCAGGAATCGTCATCTGCATCTGTGAAAGTAAGTGACAATACCCCCATGTTGAAGTACACACAAAGCAAAACTACAGGATTGGGCTAAAACGGGGGCAGTTCCAAAGGGTACCTCCACAACACCTCATGTTACAGAACTTGTGAAGGAGTTTTGCCTGACCACCAGTTCAGATAATAGAGACACTGTTCCATCTAATGTTTTGTCCATTAACAAGAATACTAGTTCCACACAGTCACCTTCTGAAAATCGGGACAATGATAATCTAGGGCCACAGACTGATAATTCCATACAGGACATCGAGAGCTCCGCTGAGAAGAGGAGTGTATACCAGTCTTTATGTGGTGATTCCAATGTTTTGTTGTGTAAATCTGTTGATAATGAGCCCCAGGAGTTAGAACAACTTGGTACAGATTACACTATGGACATTATTGGTGAACTTTTGTCCAATCCAGACAGAATGAACAAATATATTTCTGTTTTTGCTACACAACCTGGGTTTGTGGGCTCAGACCCTTCTTTAAACATGCAATCTTCTTTCACTAATTTAGAATGCCTTCTGGAAAAAGAGGTGCGGTTATGGTGGGACACAACCACTTTGAAACATTATGTCTTTGAGGGCATGATTCCAAGAGGATTGCGTATTAAAAAGGTACCCACTACCGTTTATTCAAATCAATTCGTAATAGAATGGAACCAAGTCCTCACCGACTGTTCCATTCGACTCATGAAATTGATAGTATCCTATGAGGAAAAAAAGCTCGCAGACATCAGAGTTCAAATTTCGGAGACCAAGAAAGCCTTGGATCAATTTTCGACCTTTGAACTCTTTGATGAGCTCAATAATAAAATCAAGGACAACATTACCAAGTTGGAGAGTATGGTTACAAATACTAAACGAGTGAAATTCCTCAGGGATTTAGGTGATTACAAAAATAATGTGGTATATGAATGGGGCAGGTGGGAGACCATGCATAGGTCTCCTAGACCGATACTACGCAAACCAAGACCAGTTAAAAAAGTCAGCTTTAGCTCTGCAGATAGCTCAGGCTCCTTTTCAGATACCTCAGATGGTAAGGATGAGCTAGTGCAGTCAGTCTTTGCCGGCACCCCAAAAAAGGGGGGGGGACCGGCACGGACAGACGCCAGCTCTAACCCCTCCAGCACCTACATCCTATTATCAAAATCCGAAGAAGATGAATCGGAAATACAAAAACAGAAAAAAAGGAAATGCAGGAGGGCAGGCCGCAAACATAGGAAAGTGAAATCACAGGGCCCTAGTTCTAATGTAATCAATCTCTCCAGTGTCCAGTTGTTAGATGCTCAACTTTCTCTGCTTTCAAGGGGTCTTTCCTTCTCACCATCACACCACTTTGACGTCTTTAGCACTATGCTAGACGTGAACAAATTTGTAAGGAATTTGATGGTGAGGAAGCACTTTTTGGAATCAGAGGAACAAAGCGGGGTAGGGGGAGGTGCGGAGACAGGTGCGGGGCCCCACTTTTGTTCTGCCCGGGTGACTCAGGGGGTTCCTCCTTTTAGGGGGGCCCTTGCTGCCCTCACCCTGGAACAAGTGTCCAGTGTGAGTGGCGGCTCAGTCTCCCGGGCAGCTTTGGGCCCCGTACCAGTTTCCAATCCTTTCTTCTATCCCGTACAGGCTAGATCCACGGCGGTGGATATGTTTCAGGATTTGGTTGAGAGCGAATTTTCCCAGTTACAGAAAACACTCAGAGCCAGTTCTGACCTTACCAAGCAGGAGCAGGCCGCACTGCAGTCCCTCCAGAAAGACAATTCAATTGTAATTCGTAATGCAGATAAAGGAGGGGATGTAGTCATCCTGGATTCCGATATGTATAGGGCAGAGGCACTGCGACAACGGGAGGATAAGAGTACTTATCAAGTATTAGCAGGTGATCCTACTATCAAATTCCAGGCTGAACTCAAACGATTACTTAACTGGGGTTGCTCCTTGGGAGTGTTTTCTGAACGGGAAAGAGATTATCTCATGGTGGAAACACCGGTTATCCCAAATTTCCATCACCTTCCCAAGGTGCACAAACCAGACGTTCCTCCCAGGGGCCGCCCCATTGTTGCGGGGATAGGCTCCTTGGGAGAACGCCTGGGTCAATGGATGGACGGGTGCCTTTAGCCACTCGTCCGCCGTTTGCCTGGGTTTCTTCATGATACTACACACTCACTCAACAGCCTTGATTCTTTAAAGTGGTCTAATAGCTATATATGGGTCACGATGGACGTGACCGCACTCTATTCCTCCATCCCTCATGACCTTGCTCTCAAGGCACTGGATTTCCGCATCCAGAAATATGGCTCTTTTTCTGCAGCCACTAGGGACCTCCTCATTTCTGGGGTAGATCATCTGTTGACCCATAATTATTTTATGTTTGATGGGGTCTTCTATCTCCAAAGATGCGGAGCTTCGATGGGAACCAAATTCTCCCCATCCCTGGCGAATTTGTTCATGGGACTGTGGGAGGAGCTGCACATCTTTGGGGCGAAGAACCCCTTTTCTGAGTTCATTTTTTGGTATGGGAGGTATATAGATGATCTGCTGCTGATATGGGGGGGGGGTCCCTCAGACGTGCTGCCTGACTTCTTGTCATACTGCAATGACAATAGTTTGAATTTGTCCTTTACTATGTCTCATAGCCCCTCTCAGATAGATTATCTTGACCTGACTTTGTGGGGCTCTGAGACGTCAGGCAGGATTGTCACTAAGACCTATAGGAAGGCATGTGCCGGCAATTCCCTTTTGCTGGCCTCTAGCTGCCATCCGAGCCATACTTTGAGAGCGATTCCTTATGGGGAAATGGTTAGAGTGGCTCGCAACTGCTCTGATCCCAATCTTTTGGAGCGGGAGTTGGATGTGGTGGAGGAGAGACTTCGGGAACGGGGATACACTACGCGCTCCATATGTGGTGCACGACAACGTGTGCTATGTAGGGATCGCCGGGACCTTTTGGAGGTTGGTTCTGAAAGCGGGACTATGCAAAAAAGAAATTTAACTTTCAAAACTCCTTACAGTTTGGAGTATAATAAGATTATTAATATAATAAAGAAATATTTGCCAGTCCTGCACTCAGATCCCAAACTCCGAAGGATTCTAGGTAGTGGCGTTGTTTTTTCAGCACGCCGAGCTCCTACATTGGGGACCCGTCTTTCCCCCAGTCTTTTCTCCAGCTCTCCCAAACCCATTCCGACTTGGTTGACTTGTGTGGGTTCCTACAAATGCGGATAGGGCACCTGCAGATATTGTTGGGTCCACAATCAGACGCGGGAGATTTTTTTGATTGCTAAGGATAAAAAAAATTGATATGAAACAGTATGTTAACTGTAATTCCAGCAATGTTGTATATCTCATTTCCTGTGTTTCCTGTGGAGTCCAGTATGTGGGATGCACCACTCGCCCTCTAAGACAGCGTATTGCAGAACACTATAACGGCCCAGCCAGATGTCTTAGGAATGAGGCCTACATCACCCAAGTTTCCAGTGTAGCTAAACACTTTTTGAGGGAGCATCGGGGTGACATGAGTGGCTTCACTTTCCAAGGGATTGAAAGAGTGACACCCTCTGCTAGGGGAGGTGATTTACGTAGACGTCTATTGCAACGGGAGGCCCTGTGGATCTGGAGATTGGGCACGTGCATACCTACAGGCCTGAATTCAAAATTGGATGTCAGTTTGACCTATGACATCAGAAATTGAACTGTTGTGTGTGTGGGGCGTGCCTCTCTCTGTTCCATATATTCTCCCTTTCATCCTTCCTTCCAGCAATTGGTGTATTTTTACTTACCATATTTTTGCATCTTATGTATTACCACTCCATCTTATCGCTGCGGTATCTGTAATATATATATTCCTTATGTAACCAGTCTGTGTATTTATCTTGATACTGTATTATAACATTTTTGGGTTTCTTATTCATTTTCTACTGTTGGCCCTTTGGCCCTTTTTTATATTTATATGTATATGTACTTGTCACTTTAAGAGCCATAGCCACACCCTGTGTGGGCTGGCTTTCTTTGACTATTTAAACTTGGGATGTTTCTGTGTATGTTGGCTATGATTAAGGAGCCAGTGAGAGCTCCGATACGCGTGAGCCATATGTGTATCTACTGATGTGTCAATAAACTGAAGACTTCTTTATACCCTACCCATGGTGCAGCGGAATATCCTTTCTTGTTGGTGGATGTTTCCTGTTTCCTGGGAGGGGCCAGATCTCGATGTATACCTGTACTGGAGGGTTAATGGAAATGTATATATATATATATATATATATATATATATATATATATATATATATATATATATATATATATATACACATATATACATGCATACACAGTACAGACCAAACGTTTGGACACACCTTCTCATTCAAAGAGTTTACTTTATTTTCATGACTATGAACATTGTAGATGCACACTGAAGGCATCCAAACTATGAATTAACACATGTGGAGGTATAGTACATAACCAAAAAGTGTGAAAACTTAAAATATGTCATATTCTAGGTTCTTCAAAGTAGCCACCTTTTGCTTTGATTAATGCTTTGCACACTCTTGGCATTCTCTTGATGAGCTTCAAGAGGTAGTCACCTGAAATGGTCTTCCAACAGTCTTGAAGGAGTTCCCAGAGATGCAAGCACTTGTTGGCCCTTTTGCCTTCAATTTGCGGTCCAGCTCACCCCAAACCATCTCAATTGGGTTCAGGTCTGCTGACTGTGGAGGCCAGATCATCTGGTGCAGCACCCCATCACTCTCCTTCCTGGTCAAATAGCCCTTGCACAGCCTGGGGGTGTGTTTGGGGTCATTGTCCTGTTGAAAAATAAATGATGGTCCAACTAAACGCAAACTGGATGGAATAGCATTCCGCTGCAAGCGGTAGCCATGCTGGTTCAGTATGCCTTCAATTTTGAATAAATCCCCAACAGTGTCACCAGCAAAGCACTCCCACACCATCACACCTCCTCCTCCATGCTTCACGGTGGGAACCAGGCATGTAGAGACCATCCATTCACATTTTCTGCGTCGCACAAAGACACGGTGGTTGGAAGCAAAAATCTCAAATTTGGACTCATCAGACCAAAGCACAGATTTCCATTGGTCTAATGTCCATTCTTTGTGTTCTTTAGCCCTATTCTCGATTCACACAGTATCCTCTTAACAGTTGTTCTAGAGATGTGTCTGCTGCTAGAACTCTGTGTGGCATTGACCTGGTCTCTAATCTGAGCTGCTGTTAACCTGCGATTTCTGAGGCTGGTGACTCGGATGAACTTATCCCCTGCAGCAGAGGTGACTCTTGGTCTTCCTTTCCTGGGGAAGTCCGCATGTGAGCCAGTTTCTTTGTAGCGTTTGATGGTTTTTGAGACTGCTTTCAAAGTTTTCCCAATTTTTCAGACTGACTGACTTTCATTTCTTAAAGTAATGATGGCCACTCGTTTTTCTTTACTTAGCTGTTTTTTTCTTGCCATACAGTAATACAAATTCTAACAGTCTATTCAGTAGGACTATCAGCTGTGTTTCCACCTGACTTCTCCACAACGCAACTGATGGTCCCAACCCCATTTATTAGGCAAGAAATCCCACTTATTAAACCTGACAGGGCACACCTGTGAAGTGAAAACCATTTCAGGTGACTACCTCTTGAAGCTCATCAAGAGAATGCCAAGAGTATGCAAAGCAGTAATCAGAGCAAAAGGTGGCTACTGTGAAGAACCTAGAATATGACATATTTGCAATGGTTTTACACTTTTTGGTTATGTACTATACTTCCAAATGTGTTAATTCATAGTTTGGATGCTTTCAGTGTGAACCTACAATGTTCATAGTCATGAATGCAAAGAAAACTCTGAATGAGAAGGTGTGTCCAAACTTTTGGTCTGTACTGTATATATACATACACCCAATTGGTCTTTCCTTGGGAAAGGTGGGAGTTTTGTAATGCACTCTTTTAACATAAAAAACGGTGAGACATGAAGCTCTACTTTTTGGTTACCATGAAGAGTCCCTATCATGAAGTCTATTTCTGCATCTAGTTTACAGTCCTTATTTCTACTAATAACATAATCTATTACCCTACTGCCAAAGTTAAAATAAATAATGTTATGGGGAATAAGACCAATCTATGGCTACTATAATTTTTCTTTTTACTGATGCCACTTGAAGCCCATACTTGAGAAAGAACATTTTGAACTGTTCGGATGTAGTCTTTCATAGAGACACTACAGCTCCTTTTGAGTGTAGGGTAAACTGGTGCCAGAGATGCCAAAATATCCAATGCAGAACATAACTACCATTGCTTCAACTAGCTAAGCTAGGAAACCTAATGGCAGACTGCTCAAGCCAATTAATAAATAATGAATATCATGGGGAAGCACAATAGATGGGGCAATTGAGCAATTCCAAAACATAACAATACACAGGCAGCATTGCTTGCCTGATGAAGTATTTTTAAAACCTGCATGTTAAATTTGTTGGTTTGGATAGACGGGCGATTGGCTGAAAATTGCACTTTTCTGTTGACAGCTTTTGTTTTTATTTATATTTTTCTTTTGAATACTGTGGACAGACTAGTCAATGCTTCACTATACTATTAATTTGTTTTTCTAAGTAAGCTTTCCAGTGATTTATCTGTGTTAGAATGGTGTTTCTTAATTCTTTTCACTCTCATTTGCATGACGGATTTCTTATTTATGTCAAATCATTTTTTTATTTCATTACTATAGTTTGAACCTCAGCAGCACAACATTTTGCATTCTCGTTGTACTCTGCAGATTAAAACCAAGTTAGGTAGAAAATGTACCCTTGTGAAAAATGTCACGTTCTGTCTTGTTGTCACCCAGCGTGTTTAATTGTACGTTAATTGCAAAGTTGGACTGCTAAAAATGCCTATAATATTTTAGCAAATGGTTATTTATTTTTCAGAGTGCTCATTTAGACCTTGCTTTTGACTTTATTTGGCTATGCAAATGCATTCTCTGACAACGTTGGAAACAGAAAGCCTGTTTTCTGGGTGACTATTCTAAGAGATTATACAAAGCAGTGAATGACTTGGACAAGGTATCTGGCTGAGTTGCTTGCAATAAGCTCTATCAGATAGCGAATGTGCGACAATGGAAGAAAGGGATACATGCTGCCACTCTTCTGCTAGTTGGATGTTTTGGTGCCATGTTACCTTTTAATGTGAGCCATATAACAAATACATATTCTGCAATGTCATTTTAACCTGCAGTTTCAACTTTTTTTTATTGAAATTGCTTGTTATATGCAAATACAGTTGGGTACAAATGGTTACCACATACCAACACTTATGATCATAACAGTTAGTCTCTAGGAAAACGAGATGCTCCCTCCCTCTAGAATACCAAGTGCAGCATACTAGATCTGTTTCTAATAGAATAAATGCTCTTAACCGGACATACATTTGTATCAATACAATATTGCCCTTACATATCACCTTCTTCAAGCTAATCACAGAGTCCACCTTCTTGTTATCGTTTCTTAGTAGCATTAAAGGGAAAAAAGTATTGTTTTTAACTCTCAGGGCAGCTCAATAGCAAAAGAAAGATGCATGCTAAAATGTGGCTCATTATTAAAAATAATTTCCATTTTACCACATTTTTTTATATATATATATATATATATATTTTTTATTCAGTTTCATAGCATATCACAGGATAAGAAAACATTTTGATGAAAAGACAACGGTTTGACATAAAAATGAAAAGAATGTTGACATTGAAATGATTGCAATACAAATAATTCCATATTGATACAGCTTATAGATATACTTTTTGCTATGAAGCTTAATTTAACACTATAAACTCTAATAACTACAACATCTGATATGTGGTGTCTAGATATTGTGACACATGTAAGCATAGCTGCGTAGCCGTCATGATATATGGAGACATTCACATTTTGTCATTTACCCACTTGTATCTTCCTGAAATCATATGACGCTTATTCAATTAAGTAACGGGTTAGTGGGGAGGATAGGGGTGGAATACCAGGGCTACTAGTTTAACATAACAATTAACTTGCTCATTATAGCATAAGAAGAGAAATGATAACATGGGTTGAGATCTCGTCTGTTAGCACCTATTATATTGAGGCTGTAGTGTTGCCTTGGATAAATAATATTGCTAGATATTGATAAGTATTGGTCCCGATCTGGGTGTTGTGTAATGGTTGTAGGTGTTACTACATTAGGGTTGGTGATGCTCTCGTGTGTTCTTTACATGGCCACTCTGGGCAGAACACCTGAGAGAGTGTCAACAAGAGTACTGGACGAACGCAGAGCCGCAAGGGCAGGCCGCCAGTGTATTGATATTTTGTAATTATTGGGTCAGGTCGGGGCATATTTGGTTGGGTAGACCACTAATTCGCGGAGTTCTTATTTGTTTATGGATTTGGGGTTGAGTTAATGCTCTTAAGCTTGAGACGGGCGATTTTTATTTAGACAGATTTGCTTAATTGAATTTATTGCACCATAAGCTAGGGACATGATAATATAGGTGGTTTTTGTTTAATCATTTTCTTATGTCTGTTTCCAGTTTTAAATTGCTGCTGGTCCTAGCCTGCTGCTTGGTGAATGGGATTTCCTCAGTGGATTTGCAGGCCGAAGTTATTAGTGAGATTACGCATATCATAATATGAGCTACTAATGGTTGGCAATTAACTTGTATGTCATCTATTCCAATAAGCAGTAAGGCCAAAGCTGGGGACAGTTTAAAACTGGGGGAGATTTCTGTTTTTAGGAATTTTTCTACTTTGACCCAGAGTGTTCTCACTAATTGGCACTCCCAAAGCATGTGAAGTAATGTTCCAATCTGTTTTTGGCATTTCCAGCACAGAGGAGAGGCTAGTGTTGAGAAAGACGCTACTCTTCTAGGTGTGAGGTACGATCTTGAGACTATTTTTTGGTGTGCTTCCCAGTGGGAGTTACACTTTGAGGATTGTAGTAGCTTTTTAGTTGAGTTTTGTATATCTGATGGAGATATTTTAGTTTTAGATCGTTTGTCCATGCATCTGAGTATTTGGTTAAGGTCTTGTCGGGATCTGGGCTCATTGTCTCATACCATATTGAGATAATGCCTTTTTTATCCGAATGAGATTCTAAAAGATTGTAAATGTTGTAAGGTATTTTTGGGAGTGTCAGACAGCGACTGTTTATCATGTGGTAAATTCTGTGGTAGTTAAACAGTTGAGAATCTGGGAGAGTGAATTTAGTTTGTAGGGAGTTGAATTTTTGGATTGTGCCTTTGAGAAATAAGTCATTAACATGCAGCTAATCTTCAGATCTGACAATAATGTCAAAAACACCTGATCTACATATGCTTGTTCAGTGTCTATAGCTAAAAGTCTTGGAGGCAGAGGATCAGCAGGACAGAAAGGCAATTGGTATTTCTTAGAAGGGAATGAATGTGGCAGCCTCCATATCCCACTAGCTTAAGTTGCTCTTTAAGACTTAATTACAGGCAGAATCCTTCTACTTCCTTTATTTCCTCCATTTGCAAGCCTGTCTCAACCAACAGAAGATGGAAGACAGATAAGGACGCATCTGATTAGATTTAATTGCCTAAGAGCTAACATCAAACAAACCCATTCAGCATTAGGGAGGCGGGGAGGAGGTGTTCTACTGTCCTTCAAACAGATAACATAAATCACACTTGATAAACTTCATACCAACCCTGGATAATGGTAGTGAAAAGGGGAGTTAACTTCTCAAACATGGCATACCTTTCAGCTATTTGAAACCAAGAGCTGCTAAGATCCCTTTAAAGTGGCATAAACAATTATGATTGACAAGATGTGGCACATAGCAATAGGCAATAACCTACACTGCTACGATTCCTACTATATTATTCAAAATAATAAGGGTATTTTACCAATGTGTACCAGGATGTCTCTTGTGAAACACAATGCCAGCACAGCTTGACGCGAGACAGGGGCGATTCTAGGTTCCTGGGAGATGCGGGACACCAAGAGCGAAAGATTGTGAGGCGCGGTCAGCGTGCTGCAGAAAAATGGGTGTGTCCAGGCTGTGGAAAGTGGGAAGGGTTATAGGTGGGGCCAAATGTACATAGTTACATAGTTATTTTGGTTGAAAAAAAGACATACGTCCATCGAGTTCAACCAGTATAAAAGTACAACACCAGCCTGCTCCATCACATATCCCTGTTGATCCAGAGGAAGGCGAAAAAACCCTTACGAGGCATGGTCCAATTAGCCTCAAAAGGGAAAAAAATTCCTTCCCGATTCCAGATGGCAATCAGATAAAATCCCTGGATCAACATCATTAGGCATTACCTAGTAATTGAGCCATGGATGTCTTTCAATGCAAGGAAAGCATCTAAGCCCCCTTTAAATGCAGGTATAGAGTTTGCCATAACGACTTCCTGTGGCAATGCATTCCACGTCTTAATCACTGGCTAAAACGTTTTTTCTCCATGCGCAGATCATGTCCTCTAGTCCTTTGAGAAGGCCTAGGGACAAAAAGCTCATCCGCCATGCCATTGTATTGCCCTCTGATGCATTTATACATGTTAATTAGATCCCTTCTAAGGCGTCTTTTCTCTAGACTAAATAAACCCAGTTTATCTAACCTTTCTTGGTAAGTGAGACCTTCTATCCCACGTATCAATTTTGTTGCTCGTCTCTGCACCTGCTCTAACACTGCAATATCTTTTTTGTAATGTGGTGCCCAGAACTGAATTCCATATTCCAGATGTGGCCTTACTAGAGAGTTAAACAGGGGCAATATTATGCTAGCATCTCGCGTTTTTATTTCCCTTGCATCCCAAAATTTTGTTAGCTTTAGCTGCAGCGGCTTGGTATGGAGTATGATTATTTAACTTGTTGTCGATGAGTACTCCTAAGTCCTTCTCCATGCTTGAAGTCCCCAACTGTATCCCATTTATTTTGTATGGTGCTAGACCGTTGGTACGACCAAAATGCATGACTTTACATTTTTCAACATTGAATTTCATCTGCCATGTATGTGCCCATATAGCCATCCTATTCAGATCCTGTTGCAATATGACACTATCTTCCTGAGAGTTGATGATTCTGCACAATTTTGTATCATCTGCAAAAATAGCAACATTGCTCACTACTGCATCTACTAGGTCATTAATAAATAAATTGAAGAGCACTGGACCCAGTACAGACCCCTGTGGGACCCCACTGCTAACAGTCTCCCATTTTGAGTATGATCAATTGACCACAACTCTTTGTTTTCTGTCCATTTGCCAGTTCCCTATCCATGCACACAGACTCTTCCCCAGTCCTTGCATCCTCAACTTTTGCACTAGACTTTTGTGGGGAACAGTGTCGAAGGCCTTTGCAAAGTCCAAGTATATCACATCTACAGCATTCCCAATATCCACATTAGCGTTCACTACCTCATAAAAGCTGAGCATGTTAGTCAAACAGGACCTGTCTTTAGTAAACCCATGCTAATGCTGAGAAATAAGATTATTTTCTACTATGAAGTCATGTATAGTATCTCTTCGTAACCCCTCAAATAGTTTGCATACAACTGATGTTAAGCTTACAGGTCTATAATTTCCTGGATCTGATTTTTTGCCCTTCTTAAATAATGGGAAAACGTGGGCTGTACGCCAATCCACTGGGACTCTGCCAGTTGAAAGAGAGTCACAAAAGATAAGATAAAGAGGTTTATCTATAACTGAACTTAATTCCCTTAGGACCCGAGGATGCATGCCATCCGGGCCAGGTGCCTTGTCTATTTTTAATTTATTTAGTCTTGCCTTCACTTCTTCCTGCGTTAAGTATTTAATATTACAGTTAGAAGATTGAGACTCTTCTGCCTCTGTAATTTGCAACAGTACTGTTTCCTTTGTGAAGACAGAAGCAAAGAAAGCATTTAATAACTCTGCCTTACCTTGGTCATCCACCATTGAGTTCCCACCCTCATCCTTAAGGAGTCCTATACATTCAACCTTTCTTTTTTTAGAGTTGATGTACTTGTAAAACTTTTTTGGGTTAGATTTGATATCCCTAGCAATTTGATTTTCAGCTTCAATCTTTGCCAGCCTAATTTATGTTTTACAATTTGTATTGCACTCCTTATAATTGCTTAGTGCAGCCTCGGTCCCCTCCTGTTTTAGGATCTTATAGGCATTCTTTTTCCTCTTCATTTTATCTTCCCCTTGTAGTACATTATCCCAGTTCACCAAACTTAGTGCCTGCCTAATTTGATTGAACTTTGCTTTTCTAAAATTCATAGTTTTAGTGCCCCGTGGCCTATCAGTCACCAGATCAAACGTTATCATGTTGTGATCACTATTTCCCAAATGTTCTTGAACCTGCACATTTGATACATTATCTGGTCTATTAGAAATGAACATAGCAGTAGTGTAACTTAAATATATTCGATAAACAGTATTTTACATAAATAAGCCCCTCACCTGGCTTCTTTCTTATTTTCGTCTGGCTATCCTGTGTGCTGTACTCGGCTTGTGGTGATGCTGGGCTGCCTGGCTCATGGTGATGCTGTGCCGGCCTGGCTTTGCTGGGTACTGGGCCTGGGGCTTTGCTGTGCGATTGGCTCGGGGCTTCACTGGGGTGAGGGCATTTTTGGGTGCTTTGCTGGGCTGCGGGCTTTACTAGGCTTTGCTGAGCTGGGAGCTTTGCTTGGCTGTATGCTTTGCTGGGCTGGGGCCCGGAGGCTTTGCTTGTCTGGGGGCTTTACTTTGCTGGGCTAGGGCCTTGGGGCTTTGCTGGGCTAGGGCCCTGTGGCTTTGCTTTGCTGGGCTAGGGCCCTGGGGCTTTGCTTTGCTGGGCTAGGGCCCTGGGGCTTTGCTTTGCTGGGCTAGGGCAGTGGGGCTTTGCTAGGCTGGGGGCTTTGCTAGGCTGGGCTGGGGCCCAGGGGCTTTACCTTTGCTAGGGCTTGGGGTCTTTGCTTTGCTGGAGTCTCTGCTTTGCTGGGCCAGGGGACTTTGCTTCAGCATAGGTAGCTAGGTATAGATATTTTCAGGATATGCACCTAGGTATAGATGTCTTCAGAATAGATAGCTATGTATAGGGGCCTTCAGTATAGGTAGGTAGGTAAATATAGGGGCTTTTAGTTCATTATAGGTTGCTAGGTATAGGTAGATTCATAATAGGTAGTAGGTATAGGAGCCTTCAGTATAGGTAGGTAGGTAGGTAGGTATGGGGCCTTCAGTATAGGTAGGTAGGTATGTATGGGTTCCTCAGTATAGCAAGGTAGGTATGGGGCCTTCAGTATAGGTAGGTATGTATGTATGGGGTCATCAGTATAGGTAGGTAGGTATTTATGGGGTCCTCAGTGTAGGTATTGGAGCTTTCAGTATAGATAGGTAGGTATGGGGCTTTCAGTATAGGTAGGTAGGTATGGGGTCCTCAGCATAGGTAGGTAGGTATGGGGCCTTCAGTATAGGATGGATAGGAATGGGGCTTTCAGTACAGGTAGATATGCGGCTTTCAGTATAGGTAGCTGGGTAAAGGGGCTGCCCACCTGCCCTCCAACTCCTCCCTGCTTGTCCCCCCTCCTCCTCCTCCCCCCGCACATCTACAAGCAGCGGCTGCTTACCTCTGCCTCGATTCCAGCATGGAGCCTGGAGACCACAGCCACAGACCTCTCTCTCCCTCGTACTGTTTCCCCAATGCTCGTTTTCTGCTAATGATACGATCAGTGTCATTAGCAGAAGCCAGTACCTAGGGGAACAGAGGAGGAAGAGAGAGGTCTGCAGCCGCTGTTTGTAGATGAGCAGGGAGGGAAGTGAGAGGGAGCGAAGGGCAGGCGGAGTCGCAGCGATCTGAGGATGGGAATAGAGGGCGGCTCATGAGGCACGGGGGCCATAATTGATCCGGGGCACCAGGGCAACAGGTTCTGGGGCTATGGTATAAGCGAAGCCACTGACGCAAGAAGCACCCGAATCACTTCCCAGAGGGATTCGGATGCACGATTCAGAAAAATGATGCATGTCGACCAATTTTTTCCCCTGAATACAAATCAGATGGCAGACTATTGATTTCCATAGGCTATGTTTCTCCATCTGAATTCGCATGTGGTGAAATGCAGAGAATGTGTCTAAGAGGAAAAGGGTACATAATGGATTTTAATTAAGATGAATTTAAAAAGTATGCAAGTAAAAGCACAAACTAGAACCAGGTTTTAATCTCCTGTTGAAATTTTAAAATTGCCGATACCGCTACCTCTGTCTCCCAACTACCCCAGGAACTGTTCTGCAGTGGCTTATGGAGATGCTGAGTCCCCCGGCACAGTGTGGCACAAAGCTCATCAGCTGCTTCACCCATACGGGCACACTGGCCATCAGAGGAGACGAGACCTGTCCACCGCAATCAATTGTTGCATTGAGTGTGCACTCTCTTTGCCTTTCTTTCAATTAATCACTGTGTAAAACAATCATTTTCCAATTTTTACATCAAGTATTAATACGATTGATGGAAGGTTTTAACATAGACCTTAGCTATGGCAAGCATTTTCAAACACTAGCAAGGCTGCTTTTGTCATCGTTTTGTTTATCTCTCCCTGGCAGATATGTATGAAAGTAAAAATGTCCTTAATCTTAATGCTTCCCCAAAATGGGATGAAGTTGACTGTTTTGTAATGACGGTCCACTCCCTCCACATGACCATGCATCTCATTCTCCCTCTGTATTGGTGCAGAGACAAATAGACCAAATCATTGAAGGGTGTGCCCACAATTCCACAACCTAGAACTGTGTGTTGTTCTGGAGCTATCACAGGCTGCATATGCAAATAGCAGATGATGACCACTGTTTGTTACATTACACCAGACAACAGATAACTATAGAAATAATGTCCATTAACCTCCATGGTTTTTCATGTGATGCAGACTTTCGTCCGCGCGAGGGCTATTTAAAAAAAAAAAAAATCATGTAGCCAGCACTACGCTAGCCACATGTGTTCCCCAACTGCCCTGGTGCTGTGTCCCGCCCCCGATCACCGCCGGCTATATTTACCGTTCCGGTATCCCGCGAGAGCCGTAACCTCTTCAGTCAGCTTCGGTCGTCGCTATGGCGATGATTGGACATGACGTCTAACATCTTGCGCAGTCCTGATCCTCGACATTGCGACGCCTGGTGGAGACGGAAGAGGCTGTGCCAGCGCGGGCTCCAGGGGGGGGTTATGGATAACACCGCCGATCGGGGGGGTAGTGGCAGCAATCGCACAACACATGTAGCTAGCCAATGTGCTAGCTACATGATGTACAAAAAAAATTCCCCCAAAAAAATCTCCCTGGGCCATGCTATCCCCTCCGGCGGTAATGGACGAGCTGAGCTCGTTCATACCACTCAGGAGGTTAAAAAAAAGTGCCCACTGTACAAGGGAAAAGGCACACTTGTGAACAACAAATAAAGCAAACCAGAAAATCTGATAAACTAACAAACATAATTTGGTGCAAAATCAGCAGGTGGAGGCAAAATCAAAAGGCAAATATAAAAATTAGGCCAGGTCCACAAAGCAGCATAGAAAATGTAGGTACAGAGAGCAAATTCAGGAATAAGGAATAGTACTAAACAATACAGGGTGAAATCAACTGACAAAAAAAAAATGAAGTTATGGTTTAGCATAGTTCAAGCTTTTTTTAGGCTTTAGGATATTTGGTATCAATCAGAATCAGCATCTCAAAAAATTGACCTTAGAAAAACACAGTTTAATACAAATAATGATACATACCAAGAGCATCTGATCCTCTCCTCCCCTTATCCCATAAAAATAAATTTACCCGCATAAAGGGAAAATGTTCACCCAACCAACCACTCTTGGTTGACCATTTGTATAAAATCCGCTTGGCTCTATGCAGTTGGTACTAGTTACATACTTATACAATTCCCAAGTGGTGAACAATCGGGATTATTATGTTGCACAGTTCCTTTACAACTGACTTAACATCACATCAGTGTCAGGCTGATTTTAGGTAATAATCCAAATTTTCTGCAAAGTTGGATCTTGGGGAACCTCACTTTTCACTTGATTTGCAGTGTTATATTAAAACAGTTCACTTCTAGAGATGCCTGTGCATAAATACAATGCTAAAGGCTCAGTTCTTCTTCGATGTAAGCGCTTGACCTGGATTAGTCATATGTTGGTCAAACAAAAAGTTAATGTGAGTCAGATTATCCAGCACTCACATCTCCACTTATAGTTCAGTGTGTCAAGCATTCCATATTAGATAAATACATTGCACATTGTTAAAGTCCATCGTTTACCAAACCCATCCAGCAAAGTGAAGCACATGCCAAACTTCCCCACTTGACTAGTATGGATTGTGAAAACTTGGAGACTTGACAAGGAAGTAATGTGAAGTCAATTAAATAGGGACTGTGCAATACACCTAGTGTAGTTGTCATTCACTACAATGTACAGTGACTAACATTTCTCCATAACTTATTATATGGACCTATGATCTCTGTAGATATAATATTACCAAGATATCTATTCAGTACCCATGATCACATTAGCTAGTTGAACTTCAACTTAAGTCCTAGTTTAGGCTTATTTTTGATGCATGTTATGTGGGGATGATATAATTTGCAATGGACAAAGTTTAAGCCATTTTTTGCGTAATCATTTGTATTACCTGGCTGGCTTAGTTTACAATGCTTACTTAATATTGGATACTGCTTAGCTGACCTCAACAGCCATCTATGAGCTGGCCAATCTTCTCCCCCCAACCCTGCCATCACCACTCACTGCAAGGGGGCAGCCATTGGTTTCCTGTTAAATCAGAGCTTGTCCTGTCCCCAGGACGGTACTGAAGGAGGAGGTGGGGTGAATAGATGAGTAGACTGAGCAGCTCCCATTTTGTTGGCAGCTCTTTGCTTTGCGCATAGATCTCTGGGTCATGTACAGTAACCAACTTTTGATACAGAAAAGCTGCATTAAATATAACTATAGTAATGGCATAGTTTTCTATTCCGCTTTAGTCAATTAAATAGCTAAAGCTGTGAACCAGGGCTTCAAGTTAATCTGTAAGAAATTTTTGGCAACTGATAGCATGTGATGAATCAAGGCTCGTAATCAGCAGTTGCTGTCAGTGAAAGCTGAATGTCAAAATGATCAGTGTTTCTACAGGTGTAACCCTTTGTACATGAAATAAACCTGTTACTCATACTAACATTTTCCCCTGAATTGCCATTTTGATGACAGATAAGACCGATATCAGAGAAGAATTGCCATCCTAAAACTAGCAGCTTTTTCCAAGATAAGAGAATATATTTTACCATTCTTCTTTTAAAAGCGCAATTAACTTTATCTTCCTCTGCAAAGAAATAAAGTAACCACTGAGATAAACTTTTAAATATATTGAGTAGCCTATTTATAAAACTGTAATACAGAGGCACTTTATTCTACCTTGTCTTGCACCACTTACCATTGCAGACTAATGTTGAAAGAGCCACTAGTTTATTTTACAATGTGGTGCAATATGCAGTGATGTGCCTGTGCCAGCTTCTAACACACAATTGGCTGTTTCAAACCATGCAATGTTTTACAAATTTGGCTGACCAGTATTGGTGCCCAGGGAGTGACCATATGTGGTTTGTAGCTACTGTCAACTACATGGAATAGCTAAATGGAGTGTAAAAAATAAGGGCACCCTCTATGCGAACTTTGTCTACTTAATGGGAGTGGGGTTAAGCTTTAGGCACAACCAGGGGGAAGATTAAAGTTAGGCACCACAAGGGAGGGGGGGGAGGGTCTGTGTGACAGTAGGGTGAGGTTAGGTAATAGTGAAATATCTGCAAATATTCTACTACAACTATTTCCTTTCCTAAACCAATTCATTTTTTTTTTAGATTTGCGCTGCACCCAAATTAGCACCATGTACACTAACTGCAAGCTCTTTAGCAGCTCCATTGACTTGGATAGCATTTATCATATTTAAGCTATCCCTGCAGGCAAATAGAATGGCACACTAGTGTTATGTTTCTTAGAATCTTAATAAATAGCATGCTGTTCCAAACTAAATTTCCACACATTAGGATGCTATTTACATAATCAGGAAGTGACTTTGTCTTCAGAACAAATGCTAATTTTAGCTTGCAATTTTTTTATTTTTTATTTTTTTGCAGCTTTTATCTATTGTTTAAACTGCTGAAAACATTGCTGTTATGAAAAGTTGAAGTTTAAAGTGTAGTGGCATACGTCTGTCATATTATGATGTAACAGTGTGTACTCAATCTATTCTCAAAGAAAATTAAGCTCACCTGTTACCTAAAAGCCTCTCCCTTTTTCACTCATCCATTTCCCCGGGGGGCACAGTTTGGTGCTGGCCTCATTGCTCCCAGGGGGTGCTACCTAAAAATTCTATGTATGTGCACTTGACAACTCGACAATGCACATATAATGAAAGCTATTGAAATTGGACATATTGCCATTCTGTGTGCAACCGCAGTTTCAAACTAGGTACATTTTAGTTCAAAACCTAACTTAATTGCCTTTTCCCACAGGACCACAGAACAGATGACCCTGGGATCACCTTCTGACACGCGCATAACACTTATTGGCATGGTAGATTGCAGAAATGAAATGTATGCATAAGGAAATGCAGATGTCTACAACACAAATTCAAAGCACACCTGAAGGTAGAGTGATTTGGATATATGTACTTCCTTTTAAACAATGCAAATTGCCTGCCTGTTGATCATACTAATACTTTTAGCCATAGACCCTGAAAAAACAGATCAGATGTTTCTGACTGAAGTCTAGCTGGATTAGCTGCTTGTTTGCTTCACACACTTGGCCTATGATCCAAATATTGCCCAAAAAGGTAAAAAGGCCATTGACTGCACTGAAGTAAATTAGGCACCACCATAGGCAGCAATGTTAATAGCCATGATCAGTACGGCAATAAAATAGTTTGCACCAGTGCCACTCGCTATTTTATCAAATGCCAGCAGTGCACATATTACTGCTAATAGTCACTTATCATGGCTATTAACATTGCTGCCTATGGCGGCACCCAAAAAAAATCAGAGGATATGGTCAGGCAGGGGCTTTAGGGTTAGGTGTTGGAGGTCTGTTGAAGGTAGGGATTAGGCATTACTTAAAGGGAACCTGAACTGAGTAAAATTATTTAAAATAAACACACGATGTAGCTGCAAATGAGTATTACATACTTACCTCACCATTAGTTCCTCTCAGAGGCTCATCATTTTCTTCTTACAGTGATTCCTTTCAGTTCTGACAATATTTTGCCAGAACTGAAATATACCAGTTGCTGTCAGTTATATATCAACTGCTGTCAGTTACAACTGAATGTGCAAGGTAATGTTTATGTTTCTCTATGGCTAAAGTGGGCGATATTACAGTTTAGCTGACCAGGAAGCTGTTATGGGGTAATGGCCATTTTTAAAATGGAGGACAGAGAAATCCATTGATCACAGTGGACAAACAGGGTGCAGGAGAGGAGAAAGATTGATGGAACAGACTACATGGGAGGTAAGTATAACTTGTGTATGTTTGTTTTGAATTTTTATGTTCAGTTCAGGTTCTCTTATAGGGTTAGGCATTTACGGTTAAGCATCACCATTGGGGTTTTAGGGCGAGGCATTGCCAGCTAGCTCTTAGGGTTGGGGAGTCCACCGGGGGTGAGGGAGGCATTTTTTTACTGTTAGGCATCGAAAGGGAAGGCTTGAGTAAGCGTAAGACTCAACACACACCATAAAATCTTGGTTGTTCAATCTTACCACTTTCATGTAGTATAAGAGCTTATCCAATCAATCTTTCAAGGTATTTTCAATCTGTTGGCCCTTATACTACAACCAAGATTGTATGGTGTGTGTTGAGCTTACTGCTAGGGTACAATTAAATATTAGTAAAGATGACCAATATTTTACTATGGGAATTAACTAATAGAATATCAGTATTTTTACCAAAATTCTATTAACGACCATCCCTGGTGCCATTTTTAATGCAGTGCCCTTGATACATGTATGGGATACTACTGCAGCCAAAGAGATCAAAAGGACTTCTGGGCAACAGGTATTCTTGAAAAGTAAATACTGTAAATATGGCAACCACCATATTACTGTAACTTCAGGTATATTTTAAAGAAGTGACTGACCAAACAAACCACAAACATGAAGTGGAATATTTCTGGGGAAACAAAGTTTAACCACTTCAGTCTTCAGTCATTTTTCACCTTATGCATCCGAGCAATTTTCACCTCCCATTTATTCGCTAATAACTTCATCACTACGTATCACAGTGAATTGATCTAGATCTTGTTTTTTTTCTCCACCAATTAGGCTTTCTTTGGATGGTACATTTTGCTAAGAATTATTTTTTTCTAAAAAAATTTTACTGGGAATATTAAGAAAGAAATTTTAAAAAAATCATTTCTCAGTTTTCGGCCATTATAGCTTTAAAAGAATACATGCTACCATAATTAAAACCCACATATTTTATTTGCCCGTTCGTCCCGGTTATTTACACCATAAACCACAGTTTTGTGTCCATCACTATTTACAAGCTTATTTAAAAAAAATAATTTTAATATACCCTCTTGACATGCATATTAAAAAAGTTCAGACCGTTAGGTAACTATTTATGTTTGTTTTTTTCATTGTAATTTTTTTTTTTTTTAATTACAAATTTTATTTGGGTATTCTTGGTCGTGTGTGAGGTAAACAGTTAATTTTAAATGTAATTGATTGTGTGTATTTAAAACAAAGTATGTAGATGTAGTTTTACTATTTGGCCACAAGATGGCCTCAGTCTTTTTTCTTCCTGTAAGAAAACGATCATGCTTACAGGAAGTGAAGGGAGGACGTGTAACTTTTTTTTTCTTTAAAAGATCGTGGTTTCTCATAGAAGCCATCGATCTTTCTAGTGGGGACTTAGATCAATGAATGGGAACTGTGTTCGCATTCATTGATCTCTGGGCTAACGGGTGGCGGCATGGGAGCGTGCAGGGGTGCATGTGATCGGCTGCGGCAGCACACAGCAGCAGCCTTTTGGATGTAGCAGATACGTCCAAAAGGCTTAAATGGTTAAGGACTGTCTGAAGCACACTGATATTGTCTGAATCACAAGATATTTGCTAGTTTCAAGGCAGTGAAAACCTTTTTCTCTATCCTTATAGATAACTGTCTGTCGTGGAACTAGCATGCGACTTGCATTTTCCAAGTGTTAAGTCTTACAACAGATTCTCTTTAACATAAAAATAAGAGTGAAACATCTGGAGATAACATGAGGCATATGACCAGTTCACTTTAATATGCAAGGTGTGCAGAACGTTTTAATCTTTCCATAAATATGTGCAATGTTTATTAACTGAAGAAGATAAAGTCTATTTAAGCAGGGGGCATATTACCTTATAAACTGGAATACAACAAACTTCCCATAACCGTATTTTAAGAATAAATGGTTTGTCAAGTTGTGTAGGTTATGGATGTTAGAAAAGTGAAAGAAACAGTTATTCTGCAATGTCAAAATGTTGCCAATGATTCATTTCAATTATACTTTGTATACGCTTGTAAGATTTTCAAAACATAAGTATGTGTATCCTCAATAAATATCAACACATTATAAATACAAGCACAGAAAAAAGTAATTTGTTTTTCTCTCATACTGATTTTGTTTACACTTCAATTGCCTAAAATTCTATTTCCTTGTGATAGTTCAAGCACCTTTCCAATATTTATTTCCCACTTGCATCATTTTTATACCTCTAGTCTGAATGTGGTTTTAAAGAGGGTTATGGGTAGACACATGAAAGAAAATTACTTATTCGTTCCTTTGATTCTTATGTGATATGGGAAAACACTTCAACCATCCTTATGGTGAGATATGAATAGACACATTTAATGCTGGCTATTACCATCAAGCCAGTCGGCTGTTAAATACATTTAGAGTCTTTTGAATGAGTCTTGGTCTGTGATAGTATTACTGTTAAAATTCAAGTTAAGGCCAAATTCATCACCAATAGTGATCATTCAGTTCCATAAAGTTAGAACCAAAAGACATCAATGTTTATGGGGAAATATGGTGGGCTCAGCTGGCTACCATGTAACACCCAATAAGTAAAGATAAGTATAGGAGTTTTAAAACTAGGTTTGTAGTTTTAGCCATCCTTCTATACACCTTGTTTACCTAGTATATAGCCTAAAGCAGAGGTGTAAATGTAGCTTCCAAATTAGATCTGATTCCATCATGGCTCTTATGTGTTTCTGTAGATTTAGTTAGATTGGACTGATTTACATACAGTGGGTTGCAAAAGTATTCGGCCCCTTGAAGTTTTCCACATTTTGTCATATTACTGCCACAAACATGAATCAATTTTATTGGAATTCCACATGAAAGACCAACACAAAGTGTTGTACACATGAGAAGCAGAACAAAAATCATACATGATTCCAAACATTTTTTACAAATAAATAACTGCAAAGTGGTGTGTGCATAATTATTCAGCCCCCTTTGATCTGAGTGCAGTCGGTTGCCTATAGCCATTGCCTGGTGAGTGCTAATGACTAATTAGAGTGCACCTGTGTGTGATCTAATGTCAGTACAAATACAGGTGCTCTGTGATGGCCTCAGAGGTTGTCTAAGAGAATATTGGGAGCAACAACACCGTGAAGTCCAAAGAACCCACAAGACAGGTCAGGGATCAAGTTATTGAGAAATTTAAAGCAGGCTTAGGCTACAAAAAGATTTCCAAAGCCTTGAACATCCCACGGAGCACTGTTCAAGCGATCATTCAGAAATGGAAGGAGTATGGCACAACTGTAAACCTACCAAGACAAGGCCATCCACCTAAACTCACAGGCTGAACAAGGAGAGCGCTGATCAGAAATGCAGTCAAGAGGCCCATGGTGACTCTGGACAAGCTGCAGAGATCTACAGCTCAGGTGGGAGACTCTGTCCATAGGACAACTATTAGTCATGCACTGTACAAAGTTGGCCTTTACAGAAGAGTGGCAAGAAGAAAGGCATTGTTAACAGAAAGCATAAGAAGTCCCGTTTGCAGTTTGCCACAAGACATGTAGGGGACACAGCAACCATGTGGAAGAAGGTGCTCTGGTCAGATGAGACCAAAATGGAACTTTTTGGCCAAAATGCAAAACGCTATGTGTGGCAGAAAACTAACACTGCACATCACTCTGAACACATCATCCCCACTGTCAAATATGGTGGCAACAGGATCATGCTCGGGGGTTGCATCTCTTCAGCAGGGACAGGGAAGCTGGTCAGAGTTGATGGGAAGATGGATGGAGCCAAATACAGGGCAAACTTGGAAGAAAACCTCTTGGAGACTGCAAAAGACTTGAGACTGGGGCAGGGGTTCACCTTCCAGCAGGACAATGACCCTAAACATAAAGCCAGGGCAACAACGGAATGGTTTAAAACAAAACATATCTATGTGTTAGAATGGCCCAGTCAAAGACCAGATCTAAATCCAATCGAGCATCTGTGGCAAGATCTGAAAACTGTTGTTCACAAACGCTGTCCATCTAATCTGACTGAGCTGGAGCTGTTTTGAAAAGAAGAATGGGCAAGGATTTCAGTCTCTAGATGTGCAAAGCTGGTAGCAGAGGCGTAGCTAGGGTTTTCAGCGGCCGGGGACAAAGACAGATTGTGCGCCCCCTACTGGCCAGTCCTGCAACTCCCAAAAAAATGGCCACGTATCAGAATTTGGGCGTGGTGGAGCTATGACTATGGCAAGGATTAAATTGTGAGCTCCTCTGAGGACAGTCAGTGAAATGACTATGTACTCTATACAGTGCTGCAGATGATGGCAGTGCTATATAAATACTTAATAACATTATGGTAGGACATTGTACTATGACTATGGTAGGATTAGAGTGTGAGCTCCTCTGAGGACAGTCAGTGACACGAATATGTACTCTGTAAAGCGCTGCAGAAGATATCAGTACTGTATAAATACATAACAATAATATGCTAGGACAGTAGATTAGGAGTAAGGTAGGATTAGAATGGATCAGCTCCTCTGAGAACACAGCAACATTACTGGGTACTCAGTAGAGAGCTTCAGAAGATGTCGGTGCTATATAAATACATAATCATGAATGGGAGGCAGGGCCGGATTTACAAGTTAGGAGCCTGTAGGTACAGGTGTTCTGGCACCCTACACCACGCCCCTCAACACATTTCACACCCCCAAGTAAAAATATTCTGAATTCTAATCCCTGCATCATGTCACTAACTGTTAAGATGCCATGAGACTGTTATTAGAGTGTAAGATCCAAAAGACAGTTTGTGACATGACGCAGGGATTAGAGTTCAGAATATTTTTTTTTTAAGGATTAGACTCTAAGATCATGAGGTGAGTGATGCAAGGCAGGGATAGAGGACAGAACAGTGAAGGATGAGGAGGACAGAGCAGTGATGCTGGCGGATGAGGAGGACAGAGCAGTGACACTGGCGGATGAGGAGGAGAGAGCAGTGACACTGGCGGATGAGGAGGAGAGAGCAATGATGCTGGAGGATGAACAGGAGAGAGCAGTGATGCTGGCAGGTGAGGAGGACAGAGCAGTGACACTGGCGGATGAGGAGGAGTGAGCAATGATGCTGGTGGATGAGCAGGAGAGAGCAGTGATGCTGGCGGATGAGCAGGAGAGAGCAGTGATGCTGGCGGATGAGGAGGACAGAGCAGTGACACTGGCAGATGAGGAGGAGAGAGCAGTAATGCTGGTGGATGAGGAGGAGAGAGCAATGATGCTGGCGGATGAACAGGAGAGAGCAGTGATGCTGGCGGGTGAGGAGGAGAGAGCAATGATGCTGGCGGATGAACAGGAGAGAGCAGTGATGCTGGCGGGTGAGGAGGACAGAGCAGTGACACTGGCAGATGAGGAGGAGAGAGCAGTGATGCTAGCGGATGAGGAGGAGTGAGCAATGATGCTGGTGGATGAGCAGGAGAGAGCAGTGATGCTGGCGGATGAGCAGGAGAGAGCAGTGATGCTGGCGGATGAGGAGGAGAGAGCAGTGATGCTGGTGGATGAGGAGGACAGAGCAGTGACGCAGGCGGATGAGGAAGAGAGAGCAGAGATGCTGCCGAATGAGGAGGAGAGAGCAGTGATGCTGGTGGATGAGGAGGACAGAGCAGAGATGCTGGCGGATGAGGAGGACAGAGCAGAAATGCTGGCGGATGAGGAGGAGAGAGCAGTGATGCTGGTGGATGAGGAGGATAGAGCAGTGATGCTGGTGGATGAGGAGGACAGAGCAGTGATGCTGGTGGATGAGGAGGACAGAGCAGTGATGCTGGCGGATGAGGAGGACATGGCAGTGAAGGATGAGGACAGAGCAGTGACGCTGGCGGATGAAGAGGAGATAGCAGTGACGCTGGTGGATGAGGAGGACAGAGTAGTGACGCTGGCGGATGAGGAAGAGATAGCAGTGAAGTTGGCGGATGAGGAGGAGATAGCAGTGAAGCTGGGGTATGAGGAAGACACAGCAATGAAGGATGAGGAGTAGAGAGCAGTGGAGCTGGCGGATGAGGACAGAGCAGTGAAGGATGAGGACAGAGCAGTGAAGAAGGATAAGGAGGACAGGGCAGTGAAGCAGAAGGATGAGGATGGAGCATTAAAGGATGAGGACAGAGCAGTGAAGGAGGATAAGGAGAACAGAGCAGTGAAGCAGAAGGATGAGAACAGAACAGTGAAGCAGGAGGATGAGGAGGACAGAGCAGAAGGATGAGGATAGAGCAGTGAAGCAGGAAGATGAGGACAGAGCAGTGAATGATGTGGTGGAGAAAGCAGTGAATGATGATGATGAGAGATCACCTGGAAGTCGTGGCTGTGCTGCTGCTCCCACTGCTCGATGACCTCTCCTGTCGGGGTTGCAGTCTCCTCCTCGTACATCTCCAGAATCTCCATGGTGTTCCTGTGACATGTGGGCGGGCCGGGCACAACAACATGGGCCAGATTTCAGGAAGCAGCCAGTCTTCACATGCCTCTTCCATCGAGACAGGCTGCGGGGGCAGGGTTTCCAGCGAGGTGAGGACTGAGGAGCACGCAGCAAGGGGGACAGGCTACCAAGCCTACCATCTGTCTGCAGATGTCGTCAGGGGGAAGGCTTTGTCACAGGCTGCGGTCCTCATCATCTCCAGCTAATGGCTCTGGCTGGCTCAGTGGCTCTGCATGCGTTCCACTAGTGCACGCTGCACAGTGGTGTGGCATCGGCATGTGATGTGACGCTCTCTCTGCAGCGAGGAGCTGCATCTCCACACGCGGCTCCCTCTGACAGCTTTTAGGGCTCCATCCAATCCATTCCACGACACCACAGGCAGCTCCATATGGATGCCGCAGACAGTCCGGTCAGCACAGCACTCCAGTGACAGTCCACACTGGTAAGTCCCCGCACGATCCAGCCAGGCCTCCAGCTCTGACTCAAACTTCCCGAGGCTCCAGTGACAGCATCCTGCACGTGGAAGCTGCGTGCACAGCACGTAATGACGTGCGCTGACACCGCAGCTACTCTCAGGAGAATCGGGCAGAGAGGAGATTTAAAAGATAAACAAAAGGTGGCAGGGCGCCCTTAGGGAGTCGGCGCCCGTATGCACATGTCCTACCCCGCCTCCCCCCCCAAGCTACGCCCCTGGCTGGTAGAGACATACCCTAAAAGACTGGCAGCTGTAATTACAGCAAAAGGTGGTTCTACAAAGTATTGACTCAGGGGGCCGAATAATTACGCACACCCCCTTTTGCAGTTATTTATTTGTAAAAAATGTTTGGAATGATGTATGATTTTCGATCCACTTCTCACATGTACACCACTTTGTATTGATGCATGTTTGTGGCAGTAATGTGACAAAATGTGGAAAACTTCAAGGGGGCTGAATACTTTTGCAACCCACTGTAGCTTTTGCCTTTTACAATACCGCATTTGCAAGCTATCAAAGCTTAGTAGAAACAGGATCTATACAAACTGAGAATTGGAGGGTTATGTATCAGGCAGAGACTCCAACTAGTTTCTAGGGATATGCAAGGATACAGAGGCGCCAGTAGGATAAAACAAGATAAAAGGTTTAAAACGGTTTAGGTGGCGGTGGTGGACCATCCACACACAAACAGACAAAAAATCGCTGTTGATTGTAGAAAAAAAAAATCACAATTTATTCACATACTCCTACATAAAAGTGCAACGCGTTTCACGGGCAAACATCCCGCTTCATCAGGCAATAAACGAACGGAGTATCTCACAGCTCTGAGTATATTGATAGCTTGGCACCTCTGTAATTACAGAGGTGCCAAGCTATCAATATACTCAGAGCTGTGAGATACTCCGTTCCTTTATTGCCTGATGAAGCGGGATGTTTGCCCGTGAAACGCGTTGCACTTTTATGTAGGAGTATGTGAATAAATTGTGAATTTTTTTTCTACAATCAACAGCGATTTTTTGTCTGTTTGTGTGTGGACGGTCCACCACCGCCACCTAAACCGTTTTAAACCTTTTATCTTGTTTTATCCTACTGGCGCCTCTGTATCCTTGCATATTAAGTTGTCCACCCTTGGTGGAAGGGTGATATACCCTCTTTTCCTATCTACAGAGAGCGACATCTTAGTCCTGAGTGGGGTCAGGCTTAATCTCCCCACCTGCGTATACAGTGGTTGCCTTAGAGCAACCCAGGTTTGTAAGTATAATACTTACTTTTAACATTTTTCTCTATTTATACAACATACTACACTATATTGGGCTCTCGGTCTCCCTTTTCTCATCTTAGTTTCTAGGGATGTCTTCAAACATTTTTTTTTAAGTATTTAGCTTAGTATAACCACGTTTAACACTCAGGCCATCCAATTGTATAAAGGGATATTCATTTTCTTTTTGTCTCACTTGTTACAAAAATGTTGCCACTGAATAAAATAAATACTTAGCCTAGTGTGCACTGTTATGATCATGTCTGCGGCATGCACTGCTGGCTGCAGTTTTATTGAAGACAAGCCTTTTTTGATGTCATTACTTGCATTTGCTTGCATAATTTGGGTTGCACTCAAACTAGTTGCTGATTCCATCTGCAGTGGCTCTGCAGGTCTGGCCAGCTCAGGATTGAATGATTACCATTCACCTGTGTGGAAATCTGCATGTCTGCTCCCATTGGATGACCTCAGTATAAAGATCCGCTTCCTGCAGGGCTCCTCGGGCTATCATAGTTTCAGATCAGTCTGTTACCCTGTCTCGGCCCCCCTTGCTCCTAGATCTCGTGTGGACTGCACTGACTCCTGCAAAAGGGTCACTGAGTCCTAAGTCCTGTTCTGTTTATCAGTAATTGCTACTTTGCTAGTCTTGCATCATATATTGGTTCATCGCCAATATATACGCATACTAGCGTGTTTGTTATTTTCCTTGTATTCGTGTTACGTTTATACATAAATGTCGCTGATATATACGTACTCAAACTGTTTATATCCTGTGTTCAGTCAGCAGGTTCCAGCACATTTTGGTAGGTTGCGCGTATCAGAATCAGAATGCATTTACTTCGCCAAGTACAACGTGAGTTGTACCCGGAATTGATTTTGGCACAACAGGGTCGGTGATGGTACAAAGTACATTTTGCATACAGTAGGTACATTAGATATACAGTAGATACATACAGTGTCTGCCGATACATACAATAGATACCTACAGTAGGTTCAGAGCTTATATAGGCATAGATTATAGAGTGTAAGGCATAGGTAGAGGAGCCCGTAGAAAGATGGACCCATGGGAAAGGGCCAGGGGAAAATCCGCTGCCATCTGGGCACTCAAAACGCTTCTGCAGCGATACTTTGAATCAGATGTCCCCCAGTCGATCCCGGGAGAGAGAGAGAGAGAGAGAGAGAGGAGAGGAGAGGAAAGGAATAGAAGAAAAGCTAAAAAAGACAGAAGGTGAAAAAGGCAGTGAGAGTGAGACCTCTTGGGATTGCAGTGTACACCTGGCCGGATAATGTCCCTGATGACTAGCTTGTGGCGGGTCTACGGCTGCTAGGTTCGGCGTCAACCTTAGTGTGGAAGGACCTTCCGATGCCAGCACAAGACGCTGGAGCAACCTGGCTGACCCATGTGGGAACTGGAGTGGCTGGCCAAAAAGTGGAGCAGGCGTTCGCACAGTTCCATGCAGTTGGGTAGGCCCAGTGGAGCTGGATCTGGCAGCCGGGGATCATCCCAGCAAGTTCAGCGATGGAGGGCCGGGTCCACTAGGGGACCAGATGGTGGTGGTGGTGGGCCTGGCCACCTCAGCTCATCTGGGCAGCAGCGACCACATTGGCAGCGGGGGGGGGGGGGGGGAGGCCTGGAGACACAGAGGATCACATGTGGTCTGCCCTGCAGACATCATCGGAGCATCCGCAGAGATCTTTCCCCAGCCCCATCTGCAGCCTGCACGGAGGTGCCCGTGCCCCAGGTGGCTCCCTGCCCTCCCTGGTAGCAGCGGCGGTGGTGTCCCAATGCAGAGGTCCAGCCCACGTTGGCTGCAGTGTCAGCTGATGCTGGAAAAGCCATACAAGCCTGTATAGCCCTGGAGGCGGCTGGCCGATGGAGTGCCCCTCCTACCTGTAGCCGATGATGGCGAGCTGGCAGCCGCAGCATCGTCTGGAGGAGCGACATCTCCTCCTCTGTGGCTGCCATCGGAGTAGAGAAGAGCACTGCGAGCGGCGGCATCAGGCCCTCTGGTCGCGGTGGAGAAGCGGCCATGTTCCCATGGCAGCTGGAGTAGCGGCAGAGATCAGGCCTCTGCACGCGCGTGCTCCACGTGCCCCGTTCCGGCGTCCGGCCTCCTAGGCAACAGCAGCCCACGTGGTGGAGGGGATCCAGCTCCCTGGATGCTTGGGACGGGCAGCCTCTTCGATCCCAGGCTGCGGACAATGCGTGCCCCCACGCCCAGTAGCAATGGAGTGGCTAGACCTCACATAGCGGCTGGTGGGTTGGCGGCATCAGGCCCTCTGTGGACGCAGCACGGAGCCAGGTGCTGGGCAGCTCCCAGCTGATCAGGACCCGCCGCGATCTCCTCCGTGTCCGCTGAGAGCAGCGGCACGAACAGCGAGGACTGGCCACATGCAGACCGGCAATCAAAGTCTGCGACCCAGGAGCAAAATTAAGTTAAATTAAAGGTAAAAAATGAAAAAGGGCCGGAGCCCTGTGTGCCGTGGCTGCCTAGTGCAGCGCCATCTTTACTTGTGATCGTGATCACCCGTGCTTAGCTAGTTTAGTCCTGTTCCTCCTCCTGCTCCAGTTCTTAGTTAGTGTTCCTTGCTTATGTCATATATCGGTTTATCGCCGATATATACATATTTCAGTCAGTCGTTTGTAGTTTCATTGATAGCTGTAATCATAGTACGCTAGGGAAACATTACCTATTGTATATTTGTGTGTATTACGTCTCCCTTCTTTGACTCTATTTCCTGACTATTCTGTCCTGTCCTTGTGAGGCACGCCACCGCTGCATTCGCATTGGCTGCCTCGTTCCCATCTGTCTTGTTATGGATGCTTGCTGTCACTTAAGCAACGACTAGTTCAGCAAGCGTTCACTCTGTTATCTGTCCTCATCTTCTGAATTCTGGTTTATGCGCTCAGCGCTACCTTGCGCTGAGCCACTATAGTGAAAGGATTGTTTGTGGCTGTTCGGATCTACGCCTGCTCTGTGCGCCACATCTCCTGTTGGAGTCAGTCCTCTCCTCCACTAAACTGGGGATATCCTGGTTCCTTGTGCTAGCGTGTGTACCTCCTTCATGTCAGGATATACACCACGTGCTGACTGTGGAGAATATACCACCAAGCCTAACAGCACACATATGCATTACTCAGGAAAGTCAGTTGTTAAAGAATTCCTGACCCAACTTTCGACTATTGAAACTAAGCACAGAGATATGTTCAGTCTTCTGGTACATACTGGTGCATTGTCCATTGTCCTGCAGGTCCCCATAATCCCCAGCAGAAAAGTTTTAACTTTCAAATAAATAATTTCATTGGGTTTTGTCACTGTTCAGTGCCATTTGCCCAGCTTCAACTTTTTGGTGTTATAATATCCAGCTGAAAAATACATTTTGATTCAATTTGAGTCAGTTTTTTGTTCAGATTTCCCCCTTGGATCCCATTTTTCCATGTCTGAACACCCCAAAAGGAGATGAGATGTGAAAGCGAGAATGTTGGTGAACCAGATTCATATGCCTTGCACTAGAGGTGTCATTGTTATGTTTAATGTCACCTATGTGTTTGTAAGGATCCCTCCTGTAGCGTATTCTGTCCGTTGCAGTGGAGCTGCAAATGAACAGTTCTGGCTTATCTGCTTGCATTCGGTTGTCCATTTGCAATGGGTTTCGTTGTCATTTGCAATTGCTCTGCAGTTCTGGGCAGCTCAGGATGCTGTCATCATTCTACCAATTGCATGTTGCAGCTGAGCTGCGGCCAGATAGCCCTGGATTTCCTGCATGCATGTTGTTATATAATACTGCATGTATTTCTTATAGGAGTCCTTTGCATTCACAGCCAGCTAGCAAATGGTAATCAAGCCAGCTCAGGATTGAGTGATTACCATTCAGCTGTGTGGAGATTTGCATACCTGCATCCAGGGGTGCTCGGATGTGCCTCATCCACGAATTCGGCAATCCGTGTGGTTGCAAAAAAAAATCCGCATTCGGCCTCGCCGCATGCGGATTTTCGTCCGCGTCCACGCAACCACGCGGATTTTCTGCCGTGAATGGCGTAATCACGCGTGGATTCCCGCCCGGAGGCGAAATTTCTTTTAACGTTAATAACAAAGCCCCCATACATGCTACAATCCCCCAAATTGCATGGATTATCGAGGTGATAAGGGGCAACATAACTTCAACATAAAAAATTCCCCAATTTTTTTTTTTTTTTTTAATGGCTTTTAAAGACAAATCACCACTGTAAATGGGGCTATTAATTGGTAATACGTGGTTTTAAAAAGGGATATACGCGTTAAGCAATCAAAGTGGTGAAGGCGAGTTCCAATGGCACTTGGCGGCGAAGGTACCGCTGGAGGAGGATGAGTGGCTGACGCCAAAAAGGCCCCAGAGAGGTTTTTGTAAATTTTTTTTTTTTGCAGCAATTAGCAATGACATCGCAGCAGAGTTGTCAGTGGACACGGGCAGTGTGAACGCAGAGTGCAGTGGTGGTAGCGACTGAGTCAGGAGAAGGACTATGCGGGCGGTCAGTTCAGCAGCACAGAAGGACCACGGCAACATACTGGTAGTAGTAGTAGCAGCACAGCGTCATGGTGCTGGCCAAAAAATTAAATGCACCCGGTGACCCGGGCAGTGTAAACGCAGACAGTGGGCACAGTACAAGGTCACTGAAGGATGCAGTGGGCACAGCAGTGGGCACTGGATATACAACTAGGTCACTGAAGGATGCAGTGGGCACAGTACAAGGTCACTGAAGGATGCAGTGGGCACAGCAGTGGGCACTGGATATACAACTAGGTCACTGAAGGATGCAGTGGGCACAGTACAAGGTCACTGAAGGATGCAGTGGGCACAGCAGTGGGCACTGGATATACAACTAGGTCACTGAAGGATGCACAGTACAAGGTCACTGAAGGCCCTGGATACATGAAAGATATGTTGCAGCTACGTAGCAATCCCCGCATTCTCAGATCAACAGGTTCTAATAATCTAGTCATACCCAGAGTCCACTTGGAAACGTTTGGTCCCAGAGCCTTCTGTCATGCTGCCCCGATGTTTTGGAACTCCTTACCTCAACAGATCAGGACAGCTCCATCCCTGGACGTGTTTAAATCCAGACTGAAAACCGACCTGTTCAGTTTGGCATTTGCAGAAATATAACTTTTGTTGTGTGAATACTTCATCCTACTAATTACTGAATCTGAGAGAGCCTAAGCGCTTTGAGTCCTATGGGAGAAAAGCGCTATAGAAATGTTATTGTATTATTGTATTGTATTGAAGGATGCAGTGGGCACAGCAGTGGGCACTGGATATACAACTAGGTCACTGAAGGATACAGTGGGCACACACGGATGTCACACTGTGTAATGAGATGCTTATATGCCAGCGAGCGAGCAGTGGGCACTGGGCACGGCACAAGGTCACTGACAGAATGAATGAACAGCGCTGGCAGAGAGTGGCGGCGCGGGCGGTGTGACTGGCTGCCTGCAAATAGTACAAGTGTATAACAGTCACTGGAATATACAAGTGAACACTGCAGCTGCACTAACCTGCCTGCCTGCACTACACACAGATAATCCCCACTCCCACTACACTGACTACACTGCAGCACTGAACCGGCCTGCACTACACACAGTTAAATAATCACTAGACTCCCACACTCCCACTACACTACACTGACTACAACTAACTACAGCAATCACTCACTGACTAGCTAACTGTGTACAGTATAAGAGCAGTGTTAGCAAAAAAAACGCTTTGTTTTTAACACAATAAATGCACTTGCTCAAACAACAATGGCCTGGAGATAATCCTCTCAGCACCACAGTCTAGCAAGGACAGAGCTTTTCCATCATGGCCGCCGCTTTATATTCAGGAGGGGAGGGCATAGCTCCCCTCCTGTGATTGGTTGCTAGGGCCTGGCTGGGGCCCTCTGATTGGCTTGCAATGTGTCACTTCCGCATAGTTTGACGCATTTCCGCTAACCACGACTTCAGCGCCGGGTTTCACGAGCGTGAATGCGGATTTCTGTCCGCATTCACGCGAAGCCGAAGCAGATTTTCGTGGTTGAAAATCTATTCACGGCTTAGCGTGTCCGAGGCGGAATGCGTCAAAATGGTCGTGAATCCACGCGTAAGCGCGATCACGACCTGGCGGTGAGCACCACTGCCTGCATCCATTGGCTGATGCCAGTATAAAAGTCTGCCTCCCATTTCATACCCCGCCCGTCAGTACGCTGATCTTCTGGGCACCTTGTTATTCTGTATAGCTCTGTTATTGTAGTTCTATGCGACCTTATTACTTGTGCTTTAGTTCTTGATAAATCTATATGCAGACTTGCTATTATATATTTATCCATTAGTTGAGCAGTTTGTTATTTTTCTTATTATTGTGTATTGCCTAGTTTAATGCTTGATGGACATTCGCTGCAGTGGGTCAGTGAAGTCCATTATCCAGATAGCTTGGATTCTGCCATCACCACGTTGGTGACTGGTAGTATTCCTGCTACTCTAGTTTCTTTGAACTTAACTATAGGCTGCAGTTGCTTTTAGTTATGTTCTATCCTGTAGTCTTGCCTGGGTGGATGCTTGCTGGTGACTGTTAGCCTGCTTGCTCGGCTTCTGTGGACATGACTGTGAGCTGCGGTTGCTATTAGCTCCAACCTATAGTCCTGTCTTGTACCTGTCTGAATGCTTGCTATGGCTAAGACAGCACAGTGCAAACAAAGGCAGCGCAACATTGCACTGCACTGCCATTGTGTTTTATTTGTAGCGATATCGGAAGTCCAGAGCTGCAGTTGCTCAAGGCAGCCTGTGTAACCTCTTCCATTATCCAGCTCTTAGCCTTGTTGCGCTGGGTGGTCAGAAAGTATGACCCCCCCAGCATTACAGTGTTCCAATAGCCAGTCCTTCAGGGCCCTGCTTGTTTTTCCTATATACCATAGATTACATTTACATGAAGCTGCGTATACCGCTTAACAAGTGTCACACGTGATGAATAGCGATGTCGCGAACCTCCGATTTTCAGTTCACGAACACCATTAGCGAACCTCCGCAGAAAGTTCAGTTCGCGAAAATGTTCGCGAACCACAATAGACTTCAATGGGGATGCGAAATTCAAAATTTAGAAACATTTCTACTGTCTGGAAAAATGATAGAAAACCTGTTTCAAGGGTTCTAATACCTGGAGGACCCTCCTCCCTCCCTCCACCCCTTTTGCCCTTCTACCCATTCCCTCCTCCCTCCTACTGGAGGGAGGAGGGTCTTATCTGCCAGGGAATTCCAGTCTTTCAAAAGCCAGCTTACATACCGTGGCTGGGGATTGAACCCAGGTCTCAGTGTATGGTATGTAACTAACATATCCATTATACCACCAACACTACTAGCTGAAACTAGCCTAGCATGTACCATTTATGCTCAATCCAAGAGAAACATTAAACAAGACAAATAACATTTATATCACACTTTTCTCCTGGCGGACTCAAAGTGCCAGAGCTGCAGCAACTAGGGCACACTCTATAGGCAGTAGCAGCGTTAGGAAGACTTGCCTAAGGTTTCCTACTGAATAGGTGCTGGCTTACTGAACAGACAGAGCCAAGATTTGAACTCTGGTCTCCTGTGTCAGAGGCAGAGCCCTTAACCATTACACCATCCAGCCACTGCTTAAGGATATGTAGCCAGGCATGGCCTTGCCTTTTGTGTTCAACAGTTGTCCAAAGAGAACCCCAGATAGCCAGGTAGATTCATCTCTCTCTCTCTCTCTTGCTCTCTCTAGTAGGGATGGAGGGAGGTGGGAGGGAGGAGAAGCCTACAAGAGGCTAATTAAACTCTCCCTAGCAGAGTGTGTGTAGCAGCTGTCCCTTAACTAATTAGTATAGGCAAACGAGTGAGTCGAATGGCTCAAGGACCTTGCCTTGTATAAGGGGGGGATGGGGCTCCACCAGTGAGTGCAGTCTGATTGGCAACAATGTACCTGCTGACTGTGATGTAGAGGGTCAAGGTTTTGCTTAATAGAGCATTATGGGGAGAATCGAACTTCCGGAAAAGTTCGCCTTTGGCAGGCAAACGCGAACCACCGAAGTTCGCCGGGAACCGTTCGCCGGCGAACCGTTTGGAACATCTCTAGTGATGAATGATAGAATGGTATACTCCCTCCCATCATTGGGCGAGATAAATGTCTTTTTTGTCGGGATGTATTTACACGCTTTGCATTTGCCACATTTGATGGAATCGTTAGGTCTAATAGGTAACCACATAATGATGACGTTTTGAGAGGTACCGTGGACTAGTAGGTCTCTCAAATTTGACGCCCTAATGGTTGGATTGGATGGCAGTATTCTAGCGAGATCTTTATCTTTCTGTAAAATTGGCCAATAGTGTTTCAGGAAAATTGCATGTGATTGTTCCTTATAGGTACCAATCAATTGAGGTGGTGCTCTGATGTTATTTCCCCGTCTCCTTTTTTTTTTTCCTTTTTTTGATAACTGAAGACAACGTGGATACTCTAGTGGTGTCTTTTGACCTCCTATAGGCTTGCTGATTTACCTGATCAGAGAAGCCCCTTTACTTAAATCTGGTGGTCAGTTGTTGGCACTTTGTTTCAAAAATGCTCTTGCTGGAACAGTTCCTGCAAGCTCGCAGGGATTTTCCTATGGGAATACATCTGCGTAGTGCTCTGGGATGTCCACTATACCATTTGAGTGTATTAGTTGAGGTCAGTTTCCTAAAAATACTCGTTTCCACTCTCCCTCCCTTTCCAATTGGGATTTTCAGGTCAAGAAAGTTGATGGACGAATCATGAATTTTATGAGTAAAATGCATCCCTATCTGATTGGTATTCAACACACCTACAATGTAGAAGATGCGGTCATCTGAGAAAACAATGGTGTCTTCCCACCAGCCCAGGAAGAGGTTGGCATATGAGGGGGCACATGCCGTTCCGATAGCACTTCCACTGAGCTGGTGGCAGTATTTGCCCCCACACATGAAGACATTATGGGTCAATATGAACTGTAATAGTTTGAGGAGTACTGCATTGTGTTTCTCCATATGTTTACCCCTAGTACTCAAAAAATGTTGAACGGAGGTCATGCCCAGATTATGTTCGATATTGCTGTATAGAGATTCAACATCAAGACTGTGGTTGGTGGTGATACCTCTATGTCCTGTAGGCGGGTAAGTAGATCCTTGGTGTCTCTGAGGTTGGAGGGCAAAGCCTCTACAAAAGGACATAAGAAGTGATCCACATATTGGCCTCCTCACCAGAGACACTATTGGTTTTCCTGGAGGTGGGATCTTGCACTTGTGGATTTTTGGTAATGTGTAAAAATAACGATATAATGGAGTGTTCTGTCGATTTTTTGAGTCTAGTATAATCCTCTATGTCCAAACCCCCATTATCCAACCCTGCCTTAAGGATCTTACGGAGTTCTTCTTTATGTAGGTGTATCGGGTTTGTAGGAATTGATTTATATTGTTGTTCATCAGACAATATCACCATAATTTTTCATACATTTCTCTATCCATCACCACCGCATTGTCACCTTTATCTGCAGGTTTAATAATGAGATTGTCATTTTTCTTTAGCAGGTCCAGAGCTATTCTCTCATCTGGGTTCAAATTATCATGTATCGGGACTCCCAGAGTCCCCTACCTTGAGTGTTCTCCGTGTCACCATATCCACAAACATAAAAATCTGTGGATACTGTGAAAGGGGTGGACAGTATGTACTTTTAGATTTCATACCACCGGGCAAAATTGACGTCACTAGGCTCCCTGTACCACCCCATGTAGAAATGCTGTTCCTATGCAGCACACAGGCAGATGGACGCAATAACGATAGTGGCATAGGAATTCAGGAACATGTATGAGGCAACAAACAGACAGCCCCTTGCTACACCCACAAGGCAGATCATGGTAATCTCCTCATTATTTAACCAC
Organism: Hyperolius riggenbachi; assembly: GCF_040937935.1. Classification (NCBI taxonomy): domain Eukaryota; kingdom Metazoa; phylum Chordata; class Amphibia; order Anura; family Hyperoliidae; genus Hyperolius; species Hyperolius riggenbachi. The sequence continues at coordinate 423,412,986 of NC_090647.1, read as the reverse complement.
GTCAGCCTACAGTGTTGTTCACCTTATGCATCCTATCAACTTTCACCTCCCATTCATTCACCAATAACTTTATAACTACTTATCACAATTAATTGATCTATATCTTGTTTTTTCCGCCACTAATTAGGCTTTCTTTGGGTGGTACATTTTGCTAAGATTTTTTTCTAAATCCATTTTAACAGGAAGATTAAGAAAGAAATGGAAAAATTCATTATTTCTCAGATTTTGGCCATTATAGTTTGAAATTAATACATGCTAACGTAATTAAAACTCATGTATTTTATTTGCCCATTTGTCCTTGTTATTACACCATTTAAATGATATCCCTATCACAATTTATGGCACCGGTATTTTATTTAGAAATAAAGGTGCATTTTTTCAATTTGCGTCCATCACAATTTAAAGCTTATAATTAAAAAAATATATAATAATATACTCTCTTGACATGCATATTTAAAAAGTTTAGACCCTTAGGTAACTATTCAGGTTGTTGTTTTTTAATGTACTTTTTTTATTTATTTATTTATTAAAAAATTGATTTGGGTAATTTTTGGAGTGGGAGGTAAATGGCCAATTTTAAATGTAATATAATGTAATTCAATAAAAAAGGTATGTAGGTGTAGTTTACTATTTGGCCACAAGATGGCTACAGTCAAAAAGTCCTGGAAGCAAACGATCTCACTTCCAGGAACAAGAAAGTGGCAGGAAACTTTTTTTTTTTTTGCAGAAAGACCACGGTCTCTGATAAGAGACTCGGATAAGAGGCTGTCTGTTTTTCTATGGGGGACTTAGAATGACGACTGGGAAGTATATTCCCATTCATTGATTGGGGCTAACGGCAGGCGGCAGGAGTGCGCGCAATCGTGCGCCTCAGACAGCAGGAGCAGCAAAGTCTATCTAGACTGATATATCCGTCCAAATAGACTTAAGTGGTTAAACCCACGCCAGTCACAGCATTTTCAGCTCTGACAGGGGCTATTACTATGGGGGGGGCATGCTGTGAATGGGTGGTGGAATTGTATATGTGCATGTGATACTACTATAAATATGTAAAGCACTTACCGAGGAAGCAGTCTAGGTGACATTTGCAGATATATATATATATATATATATATATATATATACACACATACCTCCATGTATGTCTCTATATAGGTTTACAACACAGTTTTGAGATACTACTGTTTGGAGCGTTGTGAATGGCTGTGAATGGCTATTAAGCTATGCACTATTGCTTGCCACACAGTGCCCCAAAAAACTTTGAACTGTGTTTTATGTGGATTCTTGTATGACTGTGCCAAGGGATAGCTACACCTCACCCCTACATCCATTTCAGTGGGAGGAGGGGGATCAGCAATGACCGCCATGGCATACAAAGGGTCTAAGCATCGATAGGTGCAGGTTGACACTGAGGTGTTTCTCACGACGGAGAGAGCCCTCTATTTATACTGGTTTTATCTATTCATTAAACTTCACAGACTGTACAGTACTGATAGGGCTTGCCTTTTTAGACTCTAGTGATTGTAAAATAACTTTAAAGGAATTTGCAGTTAAAGTACCAAAAAGTAGGTATTTTATGTATTTTAGTATTTTCTCACTTTCTGGTAGCTTAAAAGATATTTTATTGATCAGCTTTGAAAATACCACACAGGGAGAAGACGTAGAAGAAAAAAAGTGAATTGAATAAGGCTTAGCTCACAGTGCGTAGTTGCTTGCAGAATAATTCTGCATGTCAACTCAGTGCCCATACAATTCTATGGGACTGTTCACAGTACTGCATTGCAACTGATCAGGTTATTCTAGCCCGAGCTTTGTATTAAAGTCTATGTCCAGTCTCCATTGCTGTTCACAATCATTCCGCATGCGTTATGCAACTGACCACTGTGAACCCAGCCCAAGGGTCTATGCCTTTTTTATATTGTGAAATAAAGGATTTTTTAACTAGATCTTTCAAAAATCTAATCAAATTTAGATATATTATTATTAGATACTAAATTACCTGAAAAATGATTTATTCATCAGATTATTAACTATTAACTTTAAAACTTGATTAGCTCTGTGTAGATCTAGTTCAACCTACTGTAATTTTGGTTCCAATTCATTTATAAGCATAGTAGGTCTTTATTTGGGCATCCAAGTCATCAAGATGCTGCCCGGATCACCCTGATCCCAAAGGGTGTATGGTCTAGTGAAGTCAAACCAAGGAATTTTAACAAAAATGTGCAATTTCTATGACCAGTCCAGGCATTAGTTGTTAAAAAAAAAAACTTAACATGTATGCACTTCATTTGACCATGAAGATTCCCAAAATGTGTAAGTGCTTTTACATTTGTGTCCAATCATTACTGAGCTTTCCTAATTCAAAAAATGTTTTGGTTAAGAAGGTCAATTTTATACCAGTTTACTGGCAGCAAAAAATGTTTACATTTACATTTTTAGATTTGTTGGTAAAAGTGGGTCCAGCTGTATTAGCATCTGTGGGTACAAACCTGTCCATATAGATTCGATGGCAATAGATTTGATGGCATTGCAGGTTTATGAACAATTACTAGTGCTACGAAAAGGACTATATAAACCTACCATGGAACACATCAGATGCTGTGTAATTCAACTACTTCTGATCCCATACACGTGTACTGTGCTGTGGATTATAGGTGCTGACTTGGTTTGCCATAGACTTCACTTTTTCCTATTGTTTCAGCTCAAAGTATGATGATGAGATTTGGATAGAACAGGAATTCAACCCAAACTTCCTGGATTCAAATTTGCATGATTTGATTATCAGGTAAAATTCTGGTTCTCAAATTTTCCATGGATTTAATGTAAATTTGAATGCAAAGTGTGTGGATTGCACTGAGAGTTTTATTTTAGAGAGCTACAAATGATGCCACTTATTTACCTGACGACGGATATTTATCCCAAAAAGCCTAGCTTACTGTCAGCACTGTCATTTTACATTGTTAACATTTTGTATTTGACTTGGAAGACAAAACTGCAGCAAAACTAATCATAGAGAAACAAATGAGATAAATGTTGCCACAATCAGGCCTCCAACTATGAATGCAATTGAGTGTTCACTTAAGTGGGGCACTAGCACTTATTAACAGCAGTGTCTGTTTTTTGGTGACCTGTGAGGTGAATACTTTTGAACATTTGAGCCACAGGGATCAAAATCTGTTTATACTTTTTTAAGTATGGCATTATAAAAGCAGCAGATATGAAATTAAAAGAGGAAAACAAAATGGTAAAAAACCTTTTTCTTTTTGTCACATTTTTATAAATAGGCCCTATACTGTATTTTTTAGCAAAAAAAAAAAAAAAAAGAAAAGAAAGAAAATTGTTAAATAATTATACAGCAAAATAAACATTTCTATAGGCCTCTGAATTAAGTGCTAATTTAGTTGAATGATGGGCAGATTGCATATATGACTTTTTGCTCATTAATAAATTACGATAATTTTGTAGAACATGGACCACACAAATGAAAGACAAATAAACTGATTTGATGTCTGTATTTAGAGATTTTTTTTTGCAGACATTTCTGTGCTTGCCTTATGTGTGTTACTTTGACATTAGTGCTGAGTAAGATATTTTATTTAATCATTAGTTATGAATGCCTAAATCCCATTGACAAGCATGACTTGATATATGGAACAGTTCATCAAACAGTGGTGGTCTAGTTTTCATTATATATCTTGAGTCTTTGACAGCTTACCCCATAAGACAGCATTATCAGCAAACAGGATAGATGATAATTCCTAAGTTTCTGGTAAATTTACCATTATGAGCAGAATGTATCAGGATGTAGCATGTAATACATTAAGGCGCTGAGCCAGTAAGCTAAGCTAATCATAGAATTTAGTTTGACACAAAACAAATCATGAATCAGCTGTTCTGTATGACATAATGACCTATACTCCAAAATAATGTTATGCAAAATTGCAAGTGCTTATGTATAATGCTATTGCCATAATGTTATTTTTGGGACAATGTAACTTTATCTGAACAGTCTAATGTTAACACACCCACTGAAAGCTGAGATATTAAAATGCTTTAATGGATTCACTGCCACAGGAACAAACATCACGTATGTAGAATCTGCTTTATCTGTCTGTACCGCTTAATAGTGAAAAATTGGTTGTAAAATAAGTTATATTTCTCCAGGCATAATGGAAACATCTAACGATGGAAAAAAAGTTGTGCTCCACAACACAAGAGAAAGGTAAGTAAACCCTAAAAAATGTCCCCAATGAGTTATAGACTAACAAAGGGGGAGCTAGAAGGTGTGTTGAAGGGCAAGCACAAGGAAGTAGAGGAGTAGAGGAGGTGAGTAAAAAAGAGGCAGCTGGAGGCATAACATGGTGAGTGGAAATGACAAGGGGGGTACTACTCATCTTCCCTGGAGTGGGCACATCCTTTCTGGAGTACAGTGGCCACACTGTTATGTTTGTTACACTGGCAGATTCACACACTATGAGCAGTATATATATTAGGGGTGGGACGACGAATCCTGCGAATCCACGAATACCTCGAATATTAGGAAATATTCGAGATTCGTGGATTCGAATCCCGACGCCATTTTCCACTATACGAATCCGCCGAATCCCGACGCCGCATCGCCGCGCATCCGCCGCTCGCACTCGTCCTCCTCCGACCCCCCCGCACCTCCTCCGCTCGCCCCCCCTCACCTATCCATAGCGGAGCGCAGAGCGGCAGACCTCTCGCCGACTTCCTGATTCCCCCTAGTGACCGGCTCTTACAATGACGTCATCAGTAAGAGCCGGTCCGGCCACTAGAGGGAACAAGGAAGTAATGAAGAGGTCTGCCGCTCTGCGCTCCACGGGAAAGGTGAGTAGATTCTTATGCAGGGGTGAGCAGAAGAGGCACGGGGGATGGAGGGGGCCGTGGGGGGGTTGGCGGTGAGCGGAGGAGGCACGGGGGGGCTGTTCTACCTACCTACCTAACACTATCCCTACCTACCTACAGGCTGCTATACCGACCTACCTACAGGCCCCTATACCTACCTACAGGCCCCTATACCTACCTAAAGGCCCCTATACGTACCTACCTGCCTACCTAAAGGCCCCTATACCTACCTAAAGGCCCCTATACCTACCTACCTACCTAAAGGCCCCTATACCTACCTACCTACCTAAAGGCCCCTATACCTACCTACCTACCTACCTAAAGGCCCCTATACCTACCTACCTACAGGCCACTATACCTACCTACAGGCCTCAATACCTACCTACCTACCTACCCACCTACCTACAGGCCCCCTATACATACCTACCTACCTAAAGGCACCTATACCTACCTACCTACCGGACACTTTACCTACCTACAGGCAACTATACATACCTACAGGCCACTATACCTACCTACCTACCGGCCACTATCCTTACCTACCTACCTACAGGCCGCTATACCCACCTACCTAAAGGCCCCCTATACCTACCTAAAGGCCCCCTATACCTACCTAAAGGCCCCTATACCTACCTAAAGGCACCCTATACGTACCTACCTACCTACCTAAAGGCCCCTATACCTACCTACCGGCCACTATACCTACCTACAGGCCTCAATACCTACCTACCTACCTACAGGCCCCCTATACGTACCTACCTACCTAAAGGCACCTATACCTGCCTACCTACATACCTACCTATACTTAAGGCCCTATACCCTGCTACCTATACTGAAGGTCCCTTTACCTACCTACCTAAAGGTCCCTTTACCTACCTACCTACCTAAAGGCCCCTATACCTACCTACCTACATACCTACCTATACTTAAGGCCCTATACCCTGCTACCTATACTAAATGGTCCCTTTACCTACCTACCTACCTACACTGAAGGCACATGTACCTTACTACCTATACTGAAGGCCCCTATACCTAGCTACCTACCTATACTGAAGGCACATATACCCTGCTACCTATACTGAAGGCACATATACCCTGCTACCTATACTGAAGGCCCCTATACCTAGTTACCTACCAATACTGAAAGCACATGTACTGTGCTACCTATACTGAAGGCCCCTATACCTTGCTACCGATACTGAAGGCACATGTACCTTGCTACCGATACTGAAGGCCTCTATACCCTGCTACCTACCTATACTGAACGCACATATACCCTGCTACCTATACTGAAGGCCCATATACCCTGCTACCTATACTGAAGGCCCATATACCCTGCTACCTATACTGAAGGCCCATATTCCCTGACACCTATACTGAAGGCCCATATACCCTGCTACCTATGCTGAAGGCCCATAAACCCTGCTACCTATACTGAAGGCCCATACACCTTGCTACCTATACTGCAGGCCCCTATACCTTGCTACCTATACTGAAAGCTACCAATATTGAAGGCACCCATACCTAGCTAGCTATACTGAAGGCACCTTTACCTCGCTACCTATGCCTGGGTACCTATACTGCGGACAACTATACCACGGATCGCACAATTTTTATGTGTAGGATTCGTTAGATTCGGGATTCGAAAGGTTCGAGATATTCGAGAACCTTTTTAGATTCGGATTCGAAGAAATTGTGGATTCGTCCCATCCCTAATATATATATTCTTCCTTAGGGTGACTGAGTGTACCTAGGCAGTTGGTTGTCACTGCCTAGGTATAATTTAATACTACCTGTCAGAGGACTAACAGGGATCACTGCTTTACTATATACACTAGTGATGAAAATTTTGTATAATATTGTAGGTATCTATTGTCTGTTAAGCTGAGTAGATCTAAGTATTTACACCATTTGTGCTATCTGGTAGCACTGATGCGGAAGAAAATGACCTTGGATCAGTCAATCCACCACGGGGCATTCAGATCCACTTGATCAAGTTATGAAAAACACCACACTGAACAAAACAATTTTCTCCCAGCATTCTTCTTTGTTCATTAATGAGAGGCAGGATATATTAGGTCTCTGAGGGGAAAAAAAAAACCTTTTAGTCCAATCAAGTCAGGACCGTCAATAGTATCCATCAGTTTTTTTATTTAAATGTTAAAACAGTTTGATGCTTTCTGTAATACAGAAAGCATCATGCCTTTTTAACTTTTCAGATGGTGCCGATTCGTTTGGACTACACATTTGGAGACATTTGAGTGTGCTCAAGTGGCTGGGGTCATAGCACATCACAGTATATCCCTCCTCTGGTGCTAACTACACACAGAATTTGATCTAAGGGAAAAAAATGAAGGACCATAAATGTCCAAGCAATCAAATGAGCTTTCAAACTGGCTTTCATCAAGTTATCTTTCTTTCTCCACAGTAATGGATCTTTCCTAACTGAGTACGGTAAGGAGTTCCAAAGTGTAGGATCAGCAAGACAGAAGGTTCAGGTTCAGGTTCCAAAGATTTTGAGGTAAGGTCTTGGCATATAAGTAAATACATTTTGTTTTTAATACCACTTATATGTAGCTAAAGTACCTGCCTAGTACAGACCTCAACTCCCTCCTATCACAGGTCTATATGCTTTGCACCCTACCATTAACCGCATATACATATAACCGCATATACATAAAAACAGAATAGCCTGGGTCCTGTTGCATTTTAATATATACTATATATGGGAAAAACATTACATTTTCACAGAGTCCATTTTTTAGAATCAGAATTATTTGCCAAGAAGAACTGGGTTGTGCCTGGAATTGGTTTTGGCAACAGCATATCTTAAGACAAAACATAAGTTAAAGCAGCAGAAAATAGACAGACCAGTAACAATAGCATTAAACAGTGACAGTGAGAAAAAACAAAAAATCGTAATGGCAGAGTAAAGTGAGAGCAGGTTCATGAGTTTTACTGCATGGGGAAAAAACTGTTCCTGTGCCTTAAAGTCCTGGTGGGGATGGCCCAGAACCTCCAGCCTGATGGGAGCCGCCTGAAGAAACAATGTCCTGGATGTGCGGGGTTGTTGGCAATCCTTCATTGCTCTGGCACACAGTCTGGTATAGGTCATATAGTTTATGTTTACTTGCAAAAATAATAATTGCAGTTTTGTCCTTTGAAATGTTTATCATAGGTCACCGACTAGTGTAAATATAAACCTACTTTATCTAAAAAACATGGAACACAGTGTGATTTTCCTATGGTCAAATCCAATCTGGAAGTCATGCATACTTAATTTTATCATTCATGTCCATTTTCACAATTTTAGACAATAGAACATGAGCAGCTGAGAAAGAAGTAAAACCATTTATCATCAATAAACAGCTCTGGCTGTAAATTCAGCATCCTTAGAGGTGTCATCACAAATTGGCACATGAAAAAACAAGCAGTGGCTTTCTCTTTCAAACACAACATCTGTCCTTCCATCAGAATAACATGAATCTTAATAAAAAATGCGGGCAGGGGATACTTCTGATACAAATTATTCTTTATTATCTGCAGGATATTTTTTCTGGGAATATTTTACTGGGAATATTCCTTCGGCGTATATGTTGCCAACCATGAAAGAGAATTTAAAATGCCACAAGGCACTGGGATTTATTAATACTGTCGTTCCAAAAGCAAACAATAGTCTGATATGAAGACTGAGGCTTTTTAATGAATAGAGATGATAGCCAAATTTGCATCAGTCTGTCTGTCTAATTTTTTGCTGTCTATAACTTTGTAAAATGTGAATTAATTTGGTAGATGCGGTTGTGTTTATTCAGTGTAGAGAAGGAATCAGATTCCCATCATCTTGCTTTAGTGGTGTAGTAAGTATAAACCGTAAAATTAAACACGTTTGTGGACTTAATAAATAATTATTAAACCCCATCATTCACTATGAACTATGTACGCAATAATTAACAAATACTTTATTGATGCAAAGCTTTTACTAGGCTAGGAAGTAAAATAGTAATATAGGTTTTAAGGACCTTTTTCCCAAATGCACCAATTTCAGAATGTATGCTATGAGTGAAGTAGTAAAAGTTTAGACTAACTAGAAGGTGAAGCTCCATAAATAATAATAATAATAATAATAATAATAATAATAATAATAATAATAATAATAATAATAATAATAATAATAAAAAATGAATACATTTTGGTTTCACAAAAAGCATTGTAATTAGGTTGTGAACGTCAAGCAGAAAAAAGCAGAAAGCTGTCTAATTTTAAATTGTAGAAAAATGTGACTGAGGAACACGGATGATGTAATCAATGTGCAAATCTTGAGTGGGCCATTCAAATCAATGGCCAGTGCACATTTTGATGCATGTGGCAAAAAGCTTTTAAAGTGGATAGGTGTGCTCCCTGCCTTGAAGACATACTTCCTGTTCCACAATTAGCAGATTTAATTGTCCAGGTGAAAAAACAATGTATGTAAATGTTGCCATATTAAACAAAACATGGGAGTAAAAAAAAAGGGGGTTAAAAAAAAAAAAAAAATAGACATAATAGATTTTTTCACTACGGTGTGCTAGTAAGCAGGTTGCTTGCTAATGAAAAAAAGAAAAGAAACAGACAACAAAAAACACAAACAAACAATTACCCGATTCTGGGTGCCTACTAAAGAGTTTGCTTCCAGGATTACTTGTGTTATTGGAACCCAGAACACTATGGCGGTTAAAGACATGAGGGGAGAGGGTATATGACCTAACAAGAATGACGAATGAATGAACTATATAATAGACTAGACCTAAGGCCCGTTACAATAACAGCGTTAGGCCTCTGACCTTACAAAGGATTAAACACAAAAAAAAATTGAAAAAAAAACAATGGTTCAATGTCATCACAAGGCATATTTTCACTTAACTGCAGCTAATTATTAAGACTGCAGGTAAAATTATCAGTAAGCAAAATAAAGATTCTCTACTTCCCCCCAGGATACAGCAGAAGATCATTATTTACACAGCTTAGTATTTATTAACTGATCACAATCTGATACTTTCAGAACAGCATCTGATAATTTCAATATTGCAAAAGTAATTTTATGAATGAGCTTATGAGGGAAGTAGAGGGTTGAGTATTAACCCTTTCTGTAGGTTCAAATATATTAATTTTATGCTCTGTTTAACCACCCTGGCATTCAATTTCCCCAGGATTTCTGTGCAAAAAGTGTTTCAATTAATTTCCAATAATTTTCAACCTTTTTTTTTGCAATTAATTTTTTTTTTTGTAAATTGAATTTAATACAGGTTATTGTATTGAATTTAATAAAAAAAAAAGTGTTTTCTGCAAGATGTTGATGATGCTGTTGTCATCAACGCTGATCAACGGGGGACATGTGATCGCCGAGGGAGAAACAAAATCCGCCAAGGGACATGGAAGAAGACACTGGGGAAGCTATCAGAGGTACGCGACGAGGGATCAGCACGCCAATGGTGAGTATAAGACCCAGATGTATAGGTAGCCAGATGTGCAGCCACGTATAATTAGCCAGATGTTTAGCCAGATGTATAGGTGCCAGATGTGCAGCCAGGTATATATAGTGAGCCAGATGTGCAGCCAGGTATATAGTGAGCCAGATGTGCAGCCAGGTATATATAGTGAGCCAGATGTGCAGCCAGGTATATATAGTGAGCCAGATGTTTAGCCAGGTATATAGGTTGCCAGATGTCCCCCCCCATCCTAGCACGCTGTGGGTAGTGATCTGTGCTACCCACAGCATGTAGAACAAGCATCCAGCCACCCTAGGGAATCCCTGGGCAGCCAGGGGGCAGAGAATGTGCAGGGGTTCCCCCTTGTATGCGGAGGCTATGTGGAGGGGGATCCCCCTCTGTGCGGGTGGGGGATCCCCTTCAATGATGGCAATGTGGGTGGGGGATCCCCCTCTGTGTGGGTGGGGGGGATCCCCTTCAATGATGGCTATGTGTGGGGGGGGATCCCCCTCTGTGCGGGAGGGGTAATCCCCTTCAATGATGGCTATGTGTGGGGGGGGGGTCCCCCTCTGTGCGGGTGGGGGGATCCCCTTCAATGGTGGCTATGTGTGGGGGGGATCCCCCTCTGTGCGGATGGGGGGATCCCCTTCAATGGTGGCTATTTGGGTGGCCTATCCCCCTCCAAACCCCCTCCCTCCCGATCCCCCCCCGTCTCAGCCCGTTGAGTAAATGGATGTACTCACCCGAGGGCTTTCTCCAGCGACGGCTGCAGCGCCCTTCCTCCTCCATCTCCGAAGTCTCGTTTGCCGTACAGTTACATTACGAGACTTGGTGATGTCACCAAGTCTCGTAATGTAACTGTACGGCAAACGAGACTTCAGAGATGGAGGAAGGGCGCTGCAGCCGTCGCTGAAGAAAGCCCTCGGGTGAGTACATCCATTTACTCGACGGGCTGAGACAGGGGGGGGAATCGGGAGGGAGGGGGTTTGGAGGGGGATAGGCCACCCAAATAGCCACCATTGAAGGGGGATCCCCCAACCCGCACAGAGGGGGATCCCCCCACACAGCCATCATTGAAGGGGATCCCCCCACCCGCACAGAGGGGGACCCCCCGCCCACATTGCCATCATTGAAGGGGATCCCCCACCCGCACAGAGGGGGATCCCCGTCCACATTGCCATCATTGAAGGGGATCCCCCCACCTGCACAGAGGGGGATCCCCCTAAACATAGCCTCCGCATACAAGGGGGAACCCCTGCACATTCTCTGCCCCGCTGGCTGCCCAGGGATTCCCTAGGGTGGCTGGATGCTTGTTCTGCATGCTGTGGGTAGCACAGATCGCTACCCACAGCATGCAGTCAGGCATCCAGCCATCCTGGGGAATCCCTCTGATGAGAAAAAAATGCAGCCGGCGGGCAGAGAAACAGGAAATCTCCCTGTCGGCATGGACGAGCTCAGCTGGTCATTACCACTTTTTGCAAGTTTTTGCTGGACGAACTCAGCTCGTCCATACTGCCAGGGAGGCTACTACTTAAAGGAGTTATCAGCCAAATAACCTAAAACGAGCTTTACACACCTGGGGCTCTCTCCAGCCCCTAGCAGCCGACTGTCCCACGCCAACAGCTCTGCCCCCCTTGCGCTGTCCCAGTCCCCGTTCTCGTTACTCAGGTCGGCCTTACTGCGGCTGCGCGAAGCGCCGCTGTCAATCATGGCCATGTGGGCTGCGGCGAACTGCGCAGGCGCAGTAGTTCTGTAGCCTTTGTGCAGCTGCAGTAAGGCCGACCCCGCGGTCAGACTGAATAATGAGAATGGAGACCGGGACAGCGGTGGGGAGTAGAGAGGTCTGCTGCAAGGGGCTGGAGAGAGCCCTAGGTGGGTAAAGCTTGTTTTAGGTTATTTGGCTGATAACTCCTTTAAGACTATAGATGAAATTTAAGTTTCATCCCACTTCAAGGCTTCCATGATGGATCTATGGGGAAAAAAAAAAGATTATTTAGAGAAGATATGCTTTAGCCCACATACATTTTGTAGGTCTCTTTCAGTAATGAGGACAGAAGTCCAATGGTTTAAATTAGTGGTGGGCAGAAATTATGCCTACGCGTAATTAAGCATGGTAATTTGAAATAACGCTTCATAATAGAGCAAAATTTTTTTGCATGCAAATGTAATCGCTAATTGCAATTACGCATAGAAGGATAATTATTATGTAATTCCTGAAGCAAACGCTTTTTTTGCATACAAACGCATTTTTAGCATTGAATCTTTTTTTTCCTTTTTTTTTCTTTTTATTGACATTTTTGTAACAATAATAACAGCGACAGAACTGCACAATAATGAAGTACAGTATATCTCTCAAACAGATTATTAGAGGTGATAGATAGTGTCATAACATTTTCTATGTTGTTATTTGTTTTGGTTGATGGTAATAGAATAGTCAAAAGTCTGATAGGGAAGGAATCGCTCTTGGTGAAAGTTCCAATTTATATGATGACTGATATTAAGGTCAAGCCCGAGAAAAAAATGGAGCCAGTTTTTGGAGGGGTAAAAAAGGGCTCCAGGGTCTGTATAGGTGGATATAAGCACTGGAGACAGTAGATATTCAATTTGTCAAATGTGGGGAAGGTGGGATTTTCTATATTTAGTGTATTGCCACTAATGCTGGGTACACACTATGAGATTTTCTGTCCGATTTACTGTCAGATCGATTATTTTCAACATGTCTGATTTGCTTTCCGATCAATTTCCGAGCATTTTCCAATCGATTTCTGTTCACTTTTATAGAAAATCGATCGGAAAATGCTCGGCGATCGATCGGAAAGCAAATCAGACATGATGGAAATACTTGATCTGACAGTAAATCAGCCAGAAAATCTCATAGTGTGTACCCAGCATTAGAGCAGAGAAAGAGATGACCAATCTATGATATGGATGAACAATAAGTCAGATGTGTCTGGGTGGAACAAATCCGACAATAGTAATATTCTGACTTTGTTCCACTCAGTCAAATCTAGGTCTGTAATAGACACACATAAGGAGTCAATCGGAAGTTTTAACATTCAGGTTCAACATTGTTTTTAGGTGCTTTGATAAAGTAAGACCAGGCCAGTAATGTAGCTTGAATTGTTGGATATAAGGATTTAATATTCCTGTTACCTAGTAAGTTTAGTGTAATTTTATAGACAGGTGGGACTTGAGAGATTGAATTTTCTATATGTGCCCATTTTTTGGACTATTTATTTTCCACCAGTCCTTAGATACCTCTAGTAAGCAGGCATACTAATATGATCTCAGACAGGGAAAACCTACTCCTCCTTGTTATTTGAGGATGGTCATATTAGTATAGGATACTCTGTGTTTTTTCTTTCCCCAAACATAGTTACCACCCTTTGAACCTGTGAGAAGAATTTGTTCGGTAAATGAATATGTATTGCTCTAAACAGGTAAAGTATTTTTGGAAGGACCTTCATTTGGAAGGCGGCTATTTTGCTGAAGTAGAACAGTTCAAATTTGGCAATTGTGTTAAGTTCAGTGGTAAGCGAATTAAGCATTGGTACAAAATATACTTCATATAGCTTGTTTGAGGTGTTTGGGACATTGATACCTAGGTAAAGGATATAGGTTTTTTTCCCAGTTAAATGGAAATTTTGTAGAGATTTGTTTTTTTTTATATCAGAAGGAATATTTATGTCTAGCATCATTGATTCAGATTAATTCACTTTGTAGTATTATTTGGCCAAGTATTTGGCCAAAGAGTATATAACATGCTGAAGCGAAGTAATTGGGTTTGTTATTGACAAGAGAACATAATCTGCAAAAAATTCAATCTTGTGGGATATACCATTTATCTCAATACCTAGGATGCTTTTGTTCGCTCCTATGTGTTCAGCTAATGTTTCTATAGTAAGAACAAAAATAATAAGGGATAGGTGGCACCCCTGGCAGGAGCCATTGGAGATTTAGAATATTTTAAAGTAAAAACCTGCTTCATTCATTGTGGCTGAGGGAAGTGAATATAGGGCCATAATAGCAGAGTGAATTGATCCCACTAGACCAAATTTATTTAAAATCTCCCTCAAGAACCCCCAATGAACTCTGTGGAGGCGCATGGCATAGTACCAGACCTGTTTGTGTATATGCTCCATCTTATTGTCTGAGGAAGTGGGTCACTCCCGTGAAACGTGTTGTATTTTACTGGAGTATATAATGAAATGGTCTTGCTGAAAATTGATTGGCATTTTCTTATGTCTGCCTGGAGGAGGTAAGTCCACCACTACCTCCTCACTTTTAAACGTTTTAGATCTTTTTATCCTTCTGGCTCCTCTGTATCCATACTAGGTTACACATAACCACCCTCGGTGGAGGGGTGTTGCTTCTTTTCCCTTGATCTACAGAGAGTGACTTCTTAATCCTGAGTGGGGACAGGTCGAATTTCCCCACCTGCCTTTACAGTGGTTGCCTATGCGGTAACCCTGACTTGTAAGTATATTGCACATACTCTTTCCACACACCTTCATTTACCAGTGTATACTACACTATATTGGGCTCTCGGTGCCCTCTTTTTATACACCTTTAGGATTATTTAACTCCCAGTTCCAAACTCAAAATTCTTGCTTTTTTATTTTTTTTTTAATTGAGGGAAAAAACAGACTATTTTGGAACTGCCCTTTATTACAGTCAATGTGGAAGGATATTAACCATATTTTACAAGCACCCTGTCTCCTTCCTCCTCTTTTACTACTTCTCGTGTATCACCAGACAATCTATAAAGCAAAACTGGGAAACAAACGACTCCCTCCTTTTCTTATATCGAAGCAACCTTAAAATAAAAAATGTATAGAAATAAACTTCCCTCCAGATCCTTATTGCAACATCACCTTGAATAAGGTTGTATTATTAAAGTTGCTCATGTGAGTCACCAGTAAAATATAGAACAAAAGTATAGAAATGGTCCCTTGTGTGTATAAAAGTATGTATTGAATACCATAGATTATTTTGACCCGATTATAGGGTCTTCCTCCATAGAAGCATACATTTTAAAACTTCTCAGCATAATCAGCAATAAGCTGTAAGAGTGAATAAATAATTGAAGTTTGTACTATATAAGCATACTAAATAGGCAGTAGTAAACTTGAAAAATACAGTATGATCATGTCCTCTGTATTCATCCACTGGTTACCAACTAACCAGAATACATTTGTCTGACCTCTGGATCTGGAATGGAAGACTTGGTTGCTATTCAATATTCCATGTAACAAAGTATGATGCAAGGAGTGGTTGGCACAAAAAACAGGATGTGATCTTAAAACCATTTCACATGTTACACTTACGCTATGCTTGCAAATGTTCAGAAATGATTACTGTGAAATTTGGCGAACTGGAAGTTCGTGACTAGCCCCATTGATTTTAATGGCAACAGAACATCTAAAAATCTTCAGGGCATCTCTGCAACCACAATTTCTTTAATAGCAGGTGTACTAAGTGTACAAAAAGCTATGTATAGCAATAGTGGAGACAGACGCTGTTTCGGGCTATGCCCTTTCTCAAATTGCAACAGCCACTGTTGCAATTTGAGAAAGGGCATAGCCCGAAACAGCGTCTGTCATTGCTTAGCCATGTTTACTTGAATAAAAGAGATTATAATGCTAATCATTTTGAGTGGTGCCGGTTTTATGGTGGAGGTCTCTAATGGCACAGAGGCTTTGATCTTGGCACACTCCAAGTCTACTTACTTTGTGGTTCTTCTCCTGAAACTTTGCTTACTGATATAGCAATAGTGGAAAGGGATAAAGGGCAGAAGGTTTGTCAAAAAATATTTTCTAATGTGTAAATTCCAGAAATCACATATAGTTTCTAGACTTCAAATTAAAGTCTTTAGAATGGCCACTGTATTTACCTGCGTAAAAAATTGTTATGTGCAGCCACTGTGTGAAATCCCTGAATATTTTAAATTTTATCCAGTGTATCTAATCTTTAAATTATAAAATGTTTCCACTTTAATGGCATTAGTTTAAGGCACTGTAACATAGGCCTTGAAAAAGTGGCATGTTGCAGTTCAAAATTTCATAGACTGTATGAGAGGCCTGAAATATCAGACATGGTACATTGAAGTTTTACTGCTATAATTGGCATGCACCAGGCACAGTTTTACATTTTTTACTCTTTTTATTTCAAGTATTTTAAGTAAACTTTAAATTTTGAATTTCACAAATGTCAATGGCATGTTACTTGCAGGCACTGTAGCATAGGCCATGAAAAAGAAAAAGCATGGGAAGCCAGCAGCATGACATTTTTAATTTCATCCATTGTTTGAGAGGCCTGGAAAAGTGGGCCGCTACCTACCTAAACATTTGCAATTGCAGTCACAGTATATGAAGCCTGAGAAGTTAAACAGTTATCTGCCTAAAACATTGATCTTGCAGCCACTGGAGAATGAGCCCTTTGCTGAGAATTACCAGATTAGTGGTCTTCTCGAAAGGATGCATCAGTCTGCAGGCGCCGCATATAAGCACCCATTGCCTTCAGTAAAAATAACCCATCTCCCCAGAGATTGTCCTACTAGCTAGCACAGAGGTACTCATTGACTGCACACTGCTACTGGTACAGCCGATGCAACATAAGCAATGTCAAATTCCATTTTGTGGGGCTGTCACAAATTAAGCATCTCACAGGCATGTTGTATTGTCGATAAATCTCAGCAATGTGAGCCCAGGCCATGTAGAATCTTTGGAAATGTCCAGCCACTTTCCTGGCCTGCTTCCAGACATCCTGGAATCTGAGATACTTTTCCATGAAATGTTGCACAGGTTTAATACATGTTCCATGCAAGGCACGTGAGGAAATGTGCCCAATCTAAGGGCAGACACCACATTGGTACCATGGTCACAGATGACTTTTCCAACAGTGAGGTTGTATGGGGTGAGCCACTCATCCGCCTGTGCCTGCAGAGTGGACAGCAGTGCAGGTCTGGTGTGGCTTTTAGCTTCCAGGCACAACATGCACAACACAGCATTGGTGTGGTACTGTGTGGAGGTAACACTGACTGCATGCATTAGTGTCACAAATGTCAGTGACAATCACTTTTGCACAGTGATGGGCTATAACGGCGATGGAGTCACACACTACACTATATATGGGTGGTGTGGTGTATACGAGCTACCACACCACAAACCGCAACAACAATAGGATCAATATCAGTCCTGAAAAGGACTGATATACAGTATGCAGTCAATCAATTTTGGGGTCATGATCAGTCCTTATAAAGGACTATGGTGGCCCCTAGCTGAATAACTGCAAGGAGCAAAGCACCTAGAAAAGTTACACAATCTATCTTGTCCCTCTCAATCTGTAGCAGCAACACCTCTCCCTACACTGACCCCATACAGAATGAAAATGGCTGCCTGGATTGTGCCTTTTATAGGGTGGAGAGTGGCCTGGGGTGAACATGTCTGATTGGCCATCTTGTCCCACCTGACTTCAGGATAAAGGGTCAAAGAATGGCTCCATGGGAAAGTATAGGGTGGTCAGCGATGGCACTTATAGTTTACATTAACCGCGAACAGGCGAGCCATGGAAGTTTGCAAACGTGTTCATCCATCCATAGTTCTTTGCTATAATTATTGCTTACCTTATAGTTGTTTCAGACCATATACGTTTCCATTGCTGCAACTATTGTTTAGTCAGTACAGTACATAGAATCTAAATGATAACCCATTTTTCCAGGTTGTAATGCAAGAAAACAGGACAAGCACATCATTGCAAGGCATTATAGTTTCAAAGTAAGTGAAAACTAGAGTATGTATCACTGAATTTTACTGTTTTTGATTTGGGTGGTATCTAGTCTCAGCAAAGGTCTAAACCTTTCCAAATCTGAATTAAAGAAGTACAAACTACGTCATGTCTTGTACTGTATGCTACACACATTTTCTCCACATTATAACATTCTTCATCTGAATATCACACACACACACACACACACACACACACACACACACACACACACACACACACACACACACACACACACACACACACACACACACACACACACACACACACACACACACACACACACACACAGACAATTACTATTACCAACTTCTGTACATTTCTTGTGGTTTACTGTGGTGCAATAAATATTTAATTGTGCCATGTATTAAATATCTGCTGTATAATATACTCACATTTTTATTATGTATTGTAATTATCTCGGATCTAAACATTGCATTGCTGTATCACTATCAGGAGGATTCAGTTGACTAACCATTCTTGTCAAACTCGCATACTTATCTAAATTGATTTGTGCGGTAAATTACTATGGGAAATAGAATCTAGTTTCTAGTCATTACAAACGAATATCTTGTAACTTAAAACAACTCCCAGACAATTTGTGCTATTATTTTATTCTGGAAATGAGACATACACTGTATACATTATTATTTATTATATTTCATTATAAAACCCCTTTAACTATTTTGCCAGTGAGCCACAGTAATTGCTAGCTGCAGCAAAATCACCCTTGAGAAACTAACTAAAAGCAATTCATGCACTGTACTAAGCTGATTAATATTCATGATTTAGAAATATTTTACTCACTTATTATAATGCAGTAAATATCTCACGATAACAGTACTATGTTATAGACATTGCCATCAAATGCGCAATGGAACATAATGTTGATGATTAAACGTATAATTAAAGTTTAGCAAGACACCTTTCAACTGGGTCTAGATGGCAAAATAGCTAATTTCATTACCTAGTTAGTTGATTAATGCTCTTAGGATGGGGAAGTCACAGGAGGTTATGGTAATTAATACCTTCCAACCTCATTTATTATACCCAGGATTGTTTTGAAATTCCCATGATCACCTGTAATAATGACACACTTAAATGTATAAAGACAAACAGAGTGAAATAGTATTAAGCTCAAGCTTAAAAATTAACCTGTTGTGCCTAAATTAAAATAGCACTATTTTCTTTTAGAATGAGCTTCTGTTGTAACTCATTTCTGCTGCAGTTATTCAAAATATTGACTTTTAGCAAAATAAAAGAAGTAAGTAAAAGGTTTGATGCGATTAGCGGATTCTGTAAATATACATTAAAACTGACCTCCATTTAAAATTAGGCAAAAATTGCAGATGCATGCAATTTATATAACTCAAGGGTTTAGTACAATTCCAAGACATTTTTTTTTGTATTTTAAAATGAACAGAACTAAAAAAAAAATCTGTGTTCATCCAAAGAATCACAGTTGAACTGAGACTTTCATGTACGATTTGTCAAAATTGTGAAGGGTGAATTTGCTAAAATCGAAGTGAAAATATACCAGACATGGAACCTTATTCAATTAGCTTGTTCACCTAATTTTTTTGTAGATGAGAATTTTTCATCTTCTGTTTAAGATAACTTTTAGCACTCTGCAATTGAAAAAGTACCAAAAAGTAGGTAAAAAAGTACTGTCAAAATTATTCTGAGTATTTTTTGCTTGCTAGGGGCTCAAAAGGAATTTTATTGATAAGGTATATAAACACCTAGTAGAAAACTTAAGAAAAAAAGTAAATTGAATTACGGCCATACGGACCCTTCTTTAAGGACTCTACAAAAAAAAAAAAAAACACGACGTAGCCTCCATATAAGCACTGAAATGCAAAATGGCCATCTTGCTCCAATGCTCTGCACCCACATTAACCCGCATGTCATACATAGTAACTCACATGTATGCACTTTGCAATAAAATCCAGTTCAGCAATGCCGACCAGTGTTAAAATTATAAAGAATAAATCCAGGCACATTTACATAAATAGATACAGCTGACATGGGACCTTATGCAGTTAGCTTTTCCTCCAGAATGTTCTACTAGGAGATACTTTTTAGTTTTCTCTAACTTCTTGCCGACTGCTCTACGCTAATTGGCGTGAATGCAGCGGCAGCCCCAGGACCGCTCCATGCCGATTAGCTTGAACGGCCTTCGATGGGGCTGGCAGGAGAGCACATGCATCTCCACTTGGAAGGCAATCGCCGCTTGGAGACTGTTAGACGGCGAAACCGCCATTTAGTATACCTGTACTGGGGACAGCCGTGTGACATGGCTGTCCCCCTGGGGGACACAGAAGTGATTGGCGGTGATAGGCTGAAGCCTATCACAGCCGATCGCAGGGGTAGGCTGATGGAGGGAGGGAAAATTATTAAAACAAATAGGCATTTTTATAAAAAAAAAAAATTGTAAAAAAATAAACAAGCATTGGGGGAGCGATCAGACCCCACCAACTGAGAGCTCTGTTGGTGGGGAGAAAAGGGGGGGGATCAGTTGTGTGATGTGTTGTGCAGTCCTGCAGTGAGCCCTTAAAGCTGTGGGGTTTAACACCGTGGTCTTCAAGTGGTTAAAATAACTTTTCAGCACTTTGCCATTGAAAAAGTACCAAATATTAAAGAGACTAACAAAAATGTCAGCCTTATTTCTGGTATCCTATAAGTTCCTATACCTCTTCTAATGTGGTCTGCATTACTGCAGCCTTTTCTAGTTGCACTGTCTCTGTAATATATCTAATCTAATCTTTTGTTTGGCAAGCTTTGTCGATCCAGGGAGGAATGTGATGCCTCTGCTGTGATAGGGAGAAGTTATGCACACCTCCTGCATGGCCCCTCCAGGCTCTGTGTGCTTTGTTTACTACTCACAGACAAAGCTCTCTGAGGGGGAAGGGAGCTGCCTGTCTCATGCTGATAACTGTGATAATCCCAAACTGGAGTGCAGATAATTCTCTATATAATAAAAACTTGTAGTATACTGTAACATGAGATATATACAAACAAGAAGAGATGTGTAATCTTGCGCTGCTAGGGTGGTGTCTGTGGATGGCCGGTGGTAGTCACACTTTTAGCTGCTCCTTTAGAGCCCAGCAGGCTCTGTCAGCAGGCTTGGTCAGAAAAACAAAAAATGGAGAAGGAGGAGCGCTCCGTAGTGTAATACCGCTTTAATAAAACAAATTGCGCAAATATAAAATCCGCTTACTAGATGGAAGTTAAAAACAGGCATGTAGTTAAGCATACAGCCTTTAAATCCTTCCTAGGTGGGTGCAACCACAAGCTGCCGTGGCCATCGGAGTTGAGTGTATCTGGTGATGAACGACCCTGGATGCTCTACCAAGGGGTAAATGTGTGCTGGTGTCGTTATCACGCGTTTCAGCGTTCCATTCTTTCATCAGATAACCGTATCTTATAGGTTATCTGACGAAGGCGTGGTACGCCGAAACGTGTAATAACAACACCAGCACACGTTTACCCCTTGGAGGAGCATACAGGATCATTCACCTCCAGATACACTCAACTCCGATGGCCACGGCAGCTTGTGGTTGCACCCACCTAGGAAGGATTTAAAGGCTGTATGCTTAACTACATGCCCGTTTTTAACTTCTATCTAGTAAGCGGATTTTATATTTGCGCATTTTGTTTTATTAAAGTGGTATTACACTACGGAGCGCTCCTCCTTCTCCATTTTTGATATATACAAACATCCCTTCCTGGTTAGCGGCCATGTTTTTCATTTGTAAACACTGCCTAAAACTGGCGATTAAAAGCCAGGATCGTAGTGGGAAGTGGTGGAAACGGCAAAGAGGGGCCCAGGAGAACATAATGAATAGAATGGTATGCTTTTTATTGTAAGAATTTCAGAGTACAGATTCTCTTTAACCACTTGATGACCCAGCCTTTACCCCCCCCCCCCCTGTAAGGACCAGCGCTGATTTGCTGATCTGTGCTGGGTGGGCTCTACAGCCCCCAGCACAGATCAAACACCAGGCAGAGCGACCAGATCGCCCCCCTTTTTTCCCCACTAGGGGGATGATGTGCTGGGGGGGTCTGATCGCTCTTGCCTACGTGTGGGTGGCGGGGGGGCACCTCAAAGCCCCCTCCACCGCAGGATTCCCCCTCTCCCTCTCCTCCCTCCCTTACCCGGAGATCGGAGGCTGCACAGGAACAGATCTGTCCTGTGCAGCCTCTAACAGGCTCCTGCCTGTCATGTGACAGCGATCCCCGGCCGCTGATTGGCCGGGGATCGCTGATCTGGTACAACGCTGCTACTGTTAGCAGCGTTGTACAAATGTAAACAAAGCGGATTATTTCCGCTTGTGTTTACATTTAGCCTGCGAGCCGCGATCGGCGGCCCGCAGGCTATTCACGGAGCCCCCCGCCGTGAATTGACAGGAAGCGAGCGGCTGTTTCCTGATTAATAAGCCTGCAGCCGGCGACTCAGATCTGTGTTGCTGGTCCTGCAGCTGCCACTTTGCCGACGCGCGTTATGAGTGCGCGGTCGGCAAGTGGTTAAGGGAAAGAGTACTATCAAAATTATTTTGAGTATTTTTTTTTTTTTGCTTGCAGGTAGCTTAAAAGGCATTTCATTCACAAGGTGTGAGCATGTCACCTAGGAGAAAACTCAGGAGAAAAAGTTAATTACATATGGGCCCAAATCTTAGCTGAGACTACTGTGAATCTTTTGCGAATGGATCTTTTACATAGATTAGATAATGGTTTATTCACTTGATCATTTGGTTTAACAAGGATGCATAAGCCCATAACCCTTATCAGCCTTGTTATTTATGACACCTAATTCAAATAAATTTGGAATATTCCAATTGAGGTCAAATTCCACTGGTTTGTGTATTGTTGTACTTGGATTCAGAACAGGGGGTGCCTTGTTTGCACTGTGGTCTCAGCCCACAAAACTACATTCACGACTCTATTTCACAGTTGTGGGTCAGTTCTGTCTCTCTTCTATTCCTAGGAAATGGCACACATACTTAGCCAGGTACAATTTGCATGTCTGTACACTGTCCATTAACTAAAGTGAAAAATGTTAGTTTGATTAGGCTTGGTACAGCTCACATTCAATTACAAAAAATAAGTTTAGTACCAATCACATAATGCTAATTACAAACTCTTAAAATTATGTTACTTCACAAACACACACACACACACACACACACAAACACAAACACAAACACAAACACACACACACACATACCAACAACATTGAGATTTCACAAGATCAGCATATAACACTGGACATACTGCAGTGATTCAAGAAAGTTTTAAATGATATGTCCTTATGTCCATCAGCTCAAGAAAAGCTGACAGAGCTCTTATATTTAAGCCATTCATTTCAGTAAAATTGAAAATAGAGACTCAGACAGTAGAGAATCTGTATGAGAATGGTCAAGTTTAGTCTACTTATTGAATTTTCTGAACGCTAGATGAAAAAGGTCAGATGATAGCCTGTGCACGTGAGCAACTGCTACGGTTTCTTTGTGAGCCATGCCGAGCACACATCGGCCACTTTTGCACTTTCTGAACTAACCAGCATTAGGTGCAGGTGAGTTCTAAAATGTATCACCCAGCCAGATGGTAAAGGACTTGCTGGGTGATGTGATCCCCTTGCAAGTTATTGTCCTCCTATTCAAATACCTGTTTTATGAATGGGGAATTGACACTTTCAACATGGGTGAGAATGTTTCACCTGTGAAAAGCAAAATTCCCCCTTTCCCATGTCCTGCTGGCTTCTTTAAGTATCTGGCAGCCTCCTTTACTAAGGAGACCCCAGATGCCTGTCTTTTAGTTTCAAATAACTTTTATTGATGTTTCAAATGAAACCAAACATTTTGCATAAGGTAACAAAAGGTAAACATCATTTTTAGTGAACCAAAATCATGGCCTGTGGGCCAAAATAATAGATACATCAATATTGTAAACATAACAGAACATTAACACAATGTAAAAGAATAGAAAAAGGATAAAAGAAAAGAGCAGAAATAATGATATAACTAATAAGTAAAGTGTTCAGTGGTCATCTCCTTGGGTAGTAGAAGAGAAAGGTATATAAGGTGTCAGTAAACGTAACCCTAGGGATAAGGATTCATGTAGATGCATGAAGGTATTAGACAAAAGAACATGGAAAATAGCAAGGGGCTACCTTGAGGTTTGGGCCCTTCAGTCTATCCAAGG
Organism: Hyperolius riggenbachi; assembly: GCF_040937935.1. Classification (NCBI taxonomy): domain Eukaryota; kingdom Metazoa; phylum Chordata; class Amphibia; order Anura; family Hyperoliidae; genus Hyperolius; species Hyperolius riggenbachi. The sequence continues at coordinate 423,388,666 of NC_090647.1, read as the reverse complement.
CTGCCAGATATTTTCACATAAAAGGGACAGTATCGCTTAACAAGACATTTATTTTTTCACAGGTCATAATATTTACTTTTAGAAAGAGCTGATTAAAAGATAAGTTAGCAAACATGAGAATATACATGGTACAAGCAATGCATACAATACTGTACAATATACAATGCAAGGCATATAATATACAGATCCGTGAGTCAATTTAGGGTGTAAGGAGAGGTCTGCATATTAGTTCATGGTTCAGAGTTCAGAGTGGGCAGCAGATACAGTCTGTGATACATGATACAGCTCATGGTTCAGGGTGGGCAACAGAAAGTCCATGAATACAGTTCATGGATCAGAGTTCAGGGTAGGCAACAGTTATATGATATAGTTCATGGTTCCGAGTTTGCGGCTACAATAGTTAGCAGCTACAATAATAAATTGAGCTAGCTTAAACTGAGGATTGGTGAATCTACTTGGTTTATGTCCAAGAAGAAGATAAGTTAATGGGTCCTTCAAAAAGGAGAAACCAAGAAGGTCCGATAATTTGTGGACTGTATTCCAAAATATCACCACAATAGGGCATATTCACCAAATGTCAAACAATGAACCGAACTGAGCCGCACAGAAATATTTGGTCAAATGAGGAACCAAGAGGCCACCTTCTTTTTTGTACCAGAACATGTTGGACCTTGAGATTCTGGGCTTTTTATGGTTCCATATAAAGAGAAAAATGCCCCTTTTGAAGCATATCAATGTTCGAGCATACAACTTTTATTGGGAGGACCCAAAACAGGTAAAGCAATTTGGGGAGCAGTGTCATCTTCATCGCTGTTATCCTTCCCGACCAAGAAATAGAGGGGCAATCCAATTGATTTAACTCCTGCTGTAAATGAGCGATCATTGGTTTGTAATAGAATTCATAAAGACAATCAAGGTCATTGGTCAACTTAATCCCCATATATTGGAGATATTGATCTCTGTACAGAAAATGAAAGGTATCAGAGATCTGTTGGGCCTCTCTTGTAGGAACATTACAGTACATTGCTTCAGATTTGTCAATGTTCATTGAAAGCCCGGATAATTTAGTGAATGCAGAAAGGATATTTAGGAGATTAGGGACTGATATTCGTTAGAGTCATTAAAATATCATCCACAGACTAATTTTGTTCTCTAAGGGCTTGTTCACACTAATGGCGCTTTCAGGTTTTTTCTAAGCGCTGGCTATTTTGAAAATCATCGTAAAAGCTCTTGTGCAATGATTCTCTATGAGAGCGTTCACGTGTGACGTGTTTGATTGATTGAGATCTTCTCCAAAAAGCCCTACCTGCACCATTTTCTGGCTGATTTGGCTCAATGGAGGGTATAGGAAAATTGCAAAGTGCTTGAAAAATCGCTTTGTGTAGTTATTTCCCCAACGCGTTCATAAATAAATACATTGTATATTTATTCCCGGGTGAAAGAGTTCACTTCCTGACTGACGTCGGGAGGTGAAAAAACGAATTGCTCTGCAAAGCGCAGGGAAAAGTGCTGCAAAAAACTTTCAATAAATCGCTCAGCGCTTGCGATAGCGCTGGTGATTTATGATGTGAACAAGGCCTAAGTGAGCCATTTTATATCCGGAGTTGTCCTTATTTTGTGCAATAGCTAGAGCCAATGGTTTGATTGCCAGGGCAAAAATCGCAGGGGATAAGAGGCATCCCTGTCAAGTTCCTCTATGAATGGTAAAAGGGGAATGAGAGTTAGGGAGTTTTAGAGAAGCATGGGGGGTAGAATAAAGTTTTCTGATCTAATTAAGAAAGGGTCCCTCAAAGCCCATTACTTCCAGTACTCTAAAAAGATAAGTCCATGAGATGCTGTCAAAAGCCTTCTCTATATCGATAGTAAGGGCCATTAGGGGTGCTTTAGAGGTCAAAGCATGCTGAATGATCATTTTATTTTTACGGATATTATCCGATGCTTGTCTGAGGGGGATGAAACCAACTTGCGTTTTGGTATATAAGGCCGGTAAAAGGACATTTAGTCTATTAGCCATAATAGAAGTCATGGGGGCATATGCAATTCTCTTTTTCACCTGAGTTTTCACCTAGGAGATAATTTTTCATCTTTGATTTTAAATAACTTTCCAGTACTTTTCAACTAAAAAAGTACCAAAAAGTTGGCGAAAAAGTACTATCAAAATTATTTTAATCATTTTCTTGCCTTCTGGGGGCTTAGAAGGCATTTTATTGACAAGTTTAAAAATATCACCTAGGTGAAAACACAGGTGAAAAGGTGAATTGCATATGGCCCATAATCTTGTAATCCAAATTTAGGAGAGATATGGTCCTATCATTTCCAGATCCCTGTCTTGCAAATAGATAAATGGAGTCATTCTTTACTACCCAACAATTGTAAAAAGTGAACATAAAAAGTGAACATAAAAACCTTTTTCTGAGAGCACATGCTCCATAGTACCAAGTCCTTGCTCTCCATCACTCAGCACACAGGAGCACCACACAGGTGAATAGCTACTATTTACCTGAGTAATGCTTTTTAGTTTTAGACATCTCTCAGGTGAAGCCGGCATTTGAATATGCTGGTAAATCCTGAGCAATGTGATCACCTCACAGTGCATATAGCCCATGTCAGGAAATCACCTTCTGGATCCAGCAATGCAGCTCTCTCCGCTAATGCTGGATTGGCTCCTGGAACTTCCAAGTCTGCGCTGACTGAGTGGGCATGCGGAAACTCCATTGTCTCAGTGGGGCCATGCCCACACAGCCTGGATCATGCAGGGGACGGGGGCACATGATCACGTGCCTGTCTTACTCTGATTGGTGCACAAAAGTTTAAAAGGAGTTATGTGACCTTCATTCACTGCCTGTTATAGTGTTTGTTACCTTAGGGTACTGCTGGGTGCATTTTTCCTTGTTGACCTTATGCCTGTATTGACCTCTCATTGGATTGTTGCCTGGACTGACTTGGAATTGTTACTGACCTGATTTTGCCTCATCCCTTTTATCGTGTATTCTGATCTGCTGTGCATGACCCTGGATTGTTATTGGAATGTCTTAGTCTTTAAGAATCCGTACAGTCTTACTCTGATGACCCGTTGCCTACCTAAACTGTCTGATTTCTCGCTGGAACCTGTCTAAAGTGGTTCCGTTTGTATCACTGCTTGCTCTTTTCAGTTCCTATACCTTGCGCACTTAAGTCCTGGGTGTAACCAGGTGTTGGGACAATGCACTACTCATCCCTCAGCTGATCGGGGATGCACCACATAGGGTGAAGACTGCAGAGATTGGGGCATAGGAACTGAAATAAGGCAGTGGATCTGGCAGGCCTCACAGCTAATTGGGTGAAGGGGGGATTTGGGCACTATTCCTTAACATCTAAGCAGATTCCATCACCCTGAAGATCATGGATACCATAGACCGAGTAGTGAAAGAGGCTCTTATTTTATTCACTTTTTCTCCTAGGTGATATTTTCACAACTTTTAAGCCCTCGACAAGCAAGAAAGAAAATCTTTGGTACCTTTTCATTTGCAAAAGTGCTGAAAAATTATTTTAAATAGAAGATTAATTATTTCCTAGGAGAAAACTCAAGAGAAAAAGTGAAGTGAATAAGGGTTAGAATGTTTTATATGGTGATTATTTTCCCCCTTTAAACCCAGAGAGGAATTTGTTTTTTTATTAATAAGTTTATTTTATTTTAGCCCTAAAAGACAATGCTTTTAAACCTTATATGGCTTGAGACATTTTATCTTTTTAGCTAAATATACCAACATTGAGATTGAAACTGATATTTTTGATACTTAATGGCCAATGGATGCAAACTGAACTATCAAATCTTTAAAACAATGGATTTCTTGCTTCAAAAGCAATTATTTTACTCATGTATCCAAACTCTGCTCAGCAAACTTACATTTTTGGTTTACTTGAAACGTTACATAATACCAGAAACAGGGCTCTCTTTTAACTACTCTGTGACTGCCTAAGTCCGCAGAGTGGCTCCCCCAGGGCCAGCTAACACTGATTGGCGTCAAGACAAGTAATCTCACCTTACATCAGGGAGGGACTGCTGCCTGCAACACTTTTCGCCCAAATGCCATATCCTGCCCCGACAGAACATCTATTCTGTAGTGCTTCATAAATGTAGTCGGGGTCTTCCATGTGGCTACCTGGCAAATCTGCTGAAGCGATGCCCCTGCTTTCTCTGCCCATGATGTGGCCATTGACCTTGAGGAATGCGCTGTGATCCCTGAAGGGACTTCCTTACTGTTGATTTGGTAAGCTTCACTTATTACCTTTTTTATCCACCTTGCTAAGGTGGATTTTGATGATTGGATTCCTTTATTTGAACCTGCATATGTTACAAACAAATGACTCAACCTCCTGAACTCCTTTGTGTTCTTGAGGTACTGTAGGACACAGCAAAGACGGTAGTACCATTTGCTGTGTTCTGTGGAACTCCGACCCCACTTTTGGCAGAAAATTTGGATCTGGTGTTAAAACTATTTTGTCAGGGAACACTGTAAGGAAAGGATCCTTGATGGATAAGGCCTGTAAATCACTAACTCTTTTTGCCGTGGTAATTGCTGTTAAGAACAACACCTTGAGCGTCAGCTTTTCCATGTCTATCTCCTCCAATGGTTCATATGGCTTTTCCATCAGCATTTGTAGTACTAAGGGTAGGTCCCACTGCGGTGACACCTTCACTCTTACTGGTCTTGATCTTTCAAGGGCCTTAAAAAAAGTCCTTAATCAAAGTCACTTTTGATAACTGCCTATCCAGGAAGAAGGAAATAGCTCTACACTGTACTCTTAACGTACTGACTGCTAACCCCATATCTACCCCTTCCTGGAAGAAGTCCAAAATATCTGTAATGGAATCTGAAGATCTACTTTTATTCTTGCACCATAATACATAGGTCTTCCACATCTTACTATAGATCTTTTGTGTCACTGGTTTCCTGCACTTCAAAAGGGTTTGTATTACTTTCTCCGACAGCCCCTTAGCCCTTAAGACCTCTTCCTCAGATACCAAGCGGTGTAACTGAACATCTCTGGATTGGGATGATATATGGGGCCTTGAATTAGCATATCTTTTGTGCATGGTAGTCTGAAGAACAGTCCTTCTGCTCTCAACCATAGTTGTGCGAACCACGCTCTTTTGGGCCACCAAGGGGCCACCAGAATCATGTCTGCCTCCTCCTGCTCCCACTTTTTTTATTGTTCTCGCTATTAGGTGGATTGGTGGAAACGCGTACACCATCTGATATGGCCAAGGCTGGGACAATGCGTCTATGCCTACCGCCCGACTGTCCTTGTGGAGAGACATAAACTTCTCTATTTTTCTGTTTTTTGGGGTTGCAAAGAGATCCACTTCTGCTCTCTTCCATTTTTTCTCTAGTTGTTCGAACAGCTGCTGGTTCAGAGCCCATTCCGACTGTTCTATTATATTTCTGCTTAGATAATCTGCTTCTATGTTCAAACTTCCCTTTATATGAACTGCCGCTATCGATATCACATTCCTTTCTGCCCACTCCAGCATCTGCATGCTTATTTCTAACAAACTTTGGACCCTTGTTCCCCCATTTGTTTATATACGATACTGTGGTGACATTGTCCGATAGCACAAGTACTTCTCTGCTCTGGATCTGCTGTCTGAACTTTTTCAGTGCCATGAACACTGCCCTCATCTCTCTTGCATTGGATGACTCCAGTTGTTGCTCCTTGTTCCACAGGCCCTGAATTTGTCCTGTATTGCATACTGCTCCCCACCCTTTGCTGCTTGCTTCTGTAGTTATGGTGATTACTTCCTCCTGTGACCAAAACCTGCCCTGTGTTAGGTTGTTGTCTTTCCTCCACCACTCCAGTGAATCTTTTACCTCCTCTGGCACTGTCACTCGAGTGTCTAAAGACCTTTGCTTTCCGTCCCAGATGCCTATCAGGAAATTTTGCAACTTCCTGCTGTGGAGTTGCGCCCAGGTCACTGCCGGAATGGCCGACGTCATGAAACCTACCAGCCTCATAACCTGACGAATTGTCACTGCGTCCTGATCTCTTATCTGTGTTGATGCTTCGACCAATTTTTCTCTTTTCTCCTCCTGAGGCAAAATTATCTTTCTTAGCGTCGAGTCTATGTGATACCCTAAGAATTTTACTCTTTGGTCTGGAACTAGGTTCGATTTCTGATGGTTTATCAGCCAACCTAACTGTGAAAATGTCTGTATTACCACCTCTTTGTGTTTCTGCAGAACATCCTTCGATTTGGCATGGATTAATAGATCGTCTAAGTATGGTATCACTGCAATTCCCTGTAGTCGCAATGGTGTCATGATCTCTGCTACAATCTTTGTGAATATGCGTGGTGCTGACGCTATTCCAAAAGGGAGGGCTGCAAACTGGTAGTGTTTGATCTGCGTGTCTACCTTTATCGCGAATCTTAAATATTTTTGATGCTTCTTCCAAATTGGCACATGGAGGTAAGCATCCTGTAAATCTAGATTCATGAAAAAGTCCCTTTTGTTTAAGATCTGTCGTACCGAATTTATACTCTCCATTCGGAATTTCTTGTATTTCAAGTATGGGTTTAACTTCTTTAGATTTAAAATAAAACGGAATTTGCCGGTCGCCTTTTTTATCAAAAAAACATGGGAGTAGAATCCTTTGTTCTTCTCCTCTAACGGGACCTCTTTGATCACCTTCATGGACAAAAGGGATGAGATCATTGCTCTCATTCCTATTGCCTTCTCTATATCTTTCGGGAGTGGATTGAGAAAAAATCTGTTTGGTGGGAGAACCGAAAATTCTAGGCGATAGCCTTCCTTTATAATATTTAACACAAACTTGTCTGGGTTTAATCTTTCCCATTCCTTGAAAAAATAAGTCAATCTCCCCCCCCCACTTCTGAGTCACTTGGCCGTTCTGGTGTCCTCTGATTTCCCAAGGACGAAGCCTCCCCTACCTCTTCCCTTGGGAAACCACTTTCTCTGCAAGGCAGTTGCTCTACCCGGTTCCTTTTTATCCTTTTTTTGTTGAAAAGTTCTTGTAAAGAACGTTTTCTTTTTCTTATTGGGAAACTGCTTCCCTTTTTCAGTAGATCTTTTTAAGAGGTTTTCAAGCTCAGGCCCAAACAGCATACCAGCTTCAAACGGGAGAGAGCACAATTTTTTTTTTTTTTTTTAAAGATTCTTTTATTTTCAAGAATGTTTTCCAATACAAACAACATACATGAATAAGACAAGTCAAAGCTATTAAAGAAGTGGACATTTCCAGCCAAATATTCATACAGATTCCCCGGCAGATATCCAGTGCTGACGAGTAGTGAAGAAAGGTATGTTTTGATATTGGTGTGACTAGTCCAACACTTGATTGACCAAAGAGAGTTCTATTACAATAGTAGATAGATGAGAATAGGAAGGGTCCTTTGTATTGTGTAAGGTGCATCATAGTGAGAGGCCAGGGCCCAGAAGGGATCATACCCCGGACTCTCGCGATAGTAATGGGATTCTTCTTATAAAGTGAGCTCAGTTTGGTATATTGTATAAAGTTCACAATTGCGCCAGAAGGGTTTCCATAGGATTGCTGATTTTACTAAGAGTGAGAGTATAGAACATATGTACAGATAGAAGGAGAGAGAAAGAGGTTTAGTGGTGACGGAGAGGAAAGGAAGAAAGGTGAAGAGGTGGAAAGGGTCGTGTGCATTACCTGGTGCCGCTTAGTGTCAGTGTTAAGTTTGCCAGGGGTAACTATCTTGGAGGTCGGGTGTGGGCAGTGGTCTCCTCCAGGGAGGGGGGGGGGGGAAGGAGAGAGGATTTAGCTGGAGGTGAGAGAGACATAGCGGGGTGTTTCGATGAACTCAAACCAGCCAACCCAAGTCTTCATAAATTGGTCACGTCTTTCATGCATAGTGGAGGTGAGATCCTCCATCTTTTGCACCCAGTCAATCTCTCTGAGCCAATCTTTAATTGTAGGGGGATCTGGTGATTTCCAGCGTCGGGCAATTACAACTTTGGCCGCATTAACTAAGTGTCTTGTAAGGGTTTTCTTATATCGTCTAATTGACCATTGATTATGATGTAATAGGAAGAAGGCGGGAGAATCGGGGGAGATGATCTGTGAGAGAATACATGATATCTCTCACATCGCTCCAAAACTGCCTGAGTTTATTGCATGACCAGAATGTGTGTAGTAATGTGCCCGTCTCTAGTCCGCATCTCCAGCATAATGGGGAGACCGAGGGGAACATTTTATTGAGTCTGGAGGGGGTCAAGTACCATCTGGTAAAGACTTTGTATCCTGCTTCCTGGCTTCGAGAGGAGATAGAGGACTTGTGGGCAAAAGTTAAAATTTTCCCCCATTGTTTGTCCGTAAAGGTCATATCTAGGTCCTTCTCCCACTTAATTCTATATATTTGGCAGGGTTCCTCAGTAGCGTTTAGGAGGGAATAGACCAGAGATATAGTGCCACGGATATGGCCCTCACCCATACAGGCGTGCTCAAGTGGAGTAGTGCGTCTGTCAAAACTCGCTATCGATCCCTGGGAAAGTAGAAAGTGTCTGAATTGGATAAGGCTCCAAATATCTAATGTTGGGGAACACAAGGATGAACGTAAGGCCTCTAGCTCTGTCCACTTCCCCCCCGATATCAAATGGTGAGCTCTAAGGGTGGTACTTAATTTCCATGGGACATAACCTCTTGGGTCAAGTCCCATAGGGAAGCTCTCATTGCCTAAAATGGGCATCAGGGGAGATGGCCAGGGCGAGATAAGTGGCAGTTCCCTGTATTTAGCTAATATGCGAATGGTCTGCTGGGGAATAGTGGCTGCCGAGTTTACTTTTAAGGGGTGAATAGACCAAGGTCTACCCTGCAGTGAGCTACCTATTAGCTCCTCTTCCATACTCACCCATCGCTTGAGGGAGCCGTGCCTGTGCCAGTCAATCACCCTGATCAGAGAGGCTGCAACGTAATATAGGCGTGGATTTGGGACCGCCATTCCACCTGATTCCTTGGGAGCAGTTTGAATAGTATATTTTAACCTGGGTTTCTTACCGTTCCAGATAAATTGGGAAAAGATTCTCCTTAATTGTGTGAAGTAGGATGAGGGAATGAAAATAGGCATTGTCTTGAACAGGTATAGGAGACGTGGCATTATCGTCATTTTGATGATACAACTCCTTCCAAACCAGGAGAACTGGGGCTTGTCCCAAGACTGCAAGTCCTGTTTGATGCGGTGCAGGGCAGGGGTAAAGTTTGCAGATACCAGGTCTCTGGGATTAGGTGTGATCTGAATGCCCAGATATTTCAAGGAGCGAGTGGGCCATTTAAAGGGAAAATTACTTTGTAAAAGCGTCTTGAGTTCTCCTGGGAGTTGTAAGCTTAATGCTTCACTCTTGTCGTAATTGATGGACATGTTTGATATCTCTCCATAGGTTTTGAATTCGGCCAACAAATTTGGATTGAGACGTGGGGGTTTGTGAGGAAAAACATAAGGTCGTCCGCATATGCAGCTATTTTGTGAGTAGAGTTGGGGAAAGTGACTCCCTGTATATCAGGATTATTTCGGACTGTGCACAGGAACGGCTCCAAGGAAAGCGCAAAGATTAGGGGTGAGAGAGGGCAGCCCTGGCGGGTGCCATTGCGTATATAGAATTGGTCTGATAGTGTGCCGTTTGCTTTCACCCTAGCAGTAGGACATGAGTAGAGAGCCAGGATACAGCTAAGCATATTAACTGGCAGACCTATATGCCTAAGTGTGCCTGCAATGAGGTCCCAGTCCACCCTGTCGAAGGCTTTCTCTGCGTCCGTTGAGAGCAAAAGAGTTGGTATGGACTGTGACCTCACCCAGTGCATAATGTTCAGAGTTCTAATGGTGTTGTCTCTGGCCTCTCGGCCCAAGACAAAACCCACCTGATCATAGTGAATTATTGAAGGAATGAGGGGGGCCAATCTATTTGCCAGCATTTTCGCATAGATCTTCAAATCTACATTAAGCAAAGATATAGGCCTGAAACTCTGGCACTGAGCCGGATCCTTACCTTCCTTTAGGATTACGGAGATGTGGGATTCAAGCATTTGAGGGGAGAAGGAACTCCCACCCAAAAGGGGGTCAGAGATGGCATTTAATGTTTTGAGAAAATGCGGGGACAATTGCTGTGCGAATTTCTTATAATATTCTGCTGTGTAGCCATCTGGGCCTGGTGCTTTGCCTGAAGGCGTTTGAGAAAGGGCTATGTGTAATTCGTCTTCTGTGAATGGCTCCTCTAGCATTTTAGCATCATCTGGGGATAGCTTCGGCATCTGTGATCGTTTAAGATAGTCAGCTATTCTACTCTGCTTAGCCTCTACATTGGATGCAGGGTGATGGTGAGGGAGATTATATAAATTGGAGTAAAAATCCTTGAAGGTCTCTGCAATCTTTCCATATTTATAATGCATTACTGAGTGTTTATCCTTGATACAAGGTATGTAGTTTGAGGATTGTTGGGTTTTTAATGCTTTGGCCAATATTGAGCTACATTTGTTGCCAAATTCGTAGAAAGTGCGCCGACAACGCAGGGCTGCGTATTTTACTTTAAAAAATAATAGTGATTTGAGTTTCTCTCTCAGGTTTGTGAGAGTAGCCAGTGTTGTAGGGGCTCTATCTCTTATGTTTCTGTTCTAGCTCACCAATCGATATCAGGGTGTCATTAATATCTTTATCTCTTTCTCGCTTTTTCCTCGCCCCTTCCCTAATCAGAAGTCCTCGCGTAAAGCATTTTTGTGTTTCCCAGATCGTGATGGGAGACATATCTCCAGTGGCATTTATCTCAAAGAATTCCCCCAGTTCCCGTTTGATTTTCTGGAAGACCTGTTTATCTTCCAGGAGAGAGTTGTTTAACCGCCAGGAAGCGGGACCTCGTCTGTTTTCCCCGATGGCTAAGTCTACAGAGACTAAAGCATGATCAGATATGGAAATGTTTCCAATAGAGGGGGCTGAGGATACTGAAAGGAGGTTATGGGAGACAAAAATATAGTCTATCCTGGTGTATGCATTGTGAGGGAAAGAGTAATATGTATAATCAATCGCGGATGGATTGTGAAGTCTCCACACATCTACTAGTTGCATTGAGCGTAGTAGTGATTTACATTTACGTAGAGCTACGTGAGAGACCGATGACCTTTTTGAGGAGGAATCTAACTCCGGATCTAGAGCCATATTTAAATCCCCTCCCAGGAGGACACTGCCCTCGGCAAAAGCGTGGAGTTTCGCTATGAATGACTGGAAAAAGGTCGTCTGCTGGACATTAGGAGCATAGAATGAGCCTATAGTGATCTTTTGATTGTACACCGTACCTTTAATCAAGTTAAATCTGCCTTGTGGATCTTGATATTGCTCTATTAGAGTGAAGGGAGTATCCCGTGAGATTAAAATGGCAGTCCCCTTGATCTTTGATGATTGCGGGGAGCTGAAGAACGCAGTTTTAAAGAACCTATTGAAAAGCCTGGGCGGGTTCGGGCCCTTGAAGTGCGTTTCTTGTAGACAAACTACGTTCGCTCTCTCCTTGTGGCATAGGTGTAGTATAGACAACCTTTTTTCAGGTACATTTAACCCTCTGGCATTAAGAGAAAGTAATTTAAGTGACTGATGGAATTGTCATGATCAGAGAGCGGTCCAGGAATGACACACGACCCAATGTAGCAGGTGAGATTGATAGGGGAAAGAGGTAGAAGATAAGGGGCAGAAAAGAAAGAAGAACAGAGATGCGTGTAAAGAACCACGCATAACACATAAGTGTCATAAACATTTTAACCTTTGTTCCTGGAGTGGACCTTTCCGGGTCCAGATCCAGAATGAGTCTCAACTCGATTTCCAGGGAGCCGCAAGGGTTCCCCTTTGTATCGGCGAGTCGCCCTGGGGTAGTGTTGGGCGAACACCTGGATGTTCGGGTTCGGGCCGAACAGGCCGAACATGGGCCAGATGTTCGGCATGTTCGGCCCGAACGCCGAACTCAATGGGAGTCAATGGGACCCCCGAACATGCCCATTTTGGGGGCCCTATGGGGTCGCAGGCATAAGGGGGGAGCATGCCCCGGTCGCGGGGGGGGTCGGAAATTCCCCCCACCCCCTCCGCTAGCGCTCCCCCCTCTGCCCGCTTCCCCATACAAAAAGTTTAAATCAAGTTCAATAGTACCTGGGCTGGTGGCATTGGCTGGCAGTGGAGTGAGGAGGAGGAGGAGTCCGAATAGCAGAGTGACGTTGAGGCCGGGCAGCGGGCGGTTCAGCGCTAGTACCCTTGTGGTACTTCCGCCCTTTCTCTGACCTCACGTCCTCTGCGTGATGACGCATACGAGGGTACGCGTGATGCGTACCCTCGTATGCAGAGGACGTGAGGTCAGAGAAAGGGCGGAAGTACCACAAGGGTACTAGCGCTGAACCGCCCGCTGCCCGGCCTCAACGTCACTCTGCTACTCGGACTCCTCCTCCTCCTCACTCCACTGCCAGCCAATGCCACCAGCCCAGGTACACTACTATTGAACTTGATTTAAACTTTTTTTATGGGGAAGCGGGCAGAGGGGGGAGCGCTAGCGGAGGGGGTGGGGGGAATTTCCGACCCCCCCCCGCGATCGGGGCATGCTCCCCCCTTATGCCTGCGACCCCATAGGGGGGCCGTATTGCGGCCTGTTCGGCCGAACAGGGCCCTGTTCGCCCGAACAGGGGCCCTGTTCGGCCCTGTTCGGGGGCATACAGAAGTTCGGGGCGAACCCGAACTTAAAAGGCCGAACACCATCAGGTGTTCGGCCGAACTCGAACATCACCCGAACAGGGTGATGTTCTGCAGAACCCGAACAGTGGCGAACACTGTTCGCCCAACACTACCCTGGGGTAAGTGTGCCCGCAGTGAACCAGCGAGTGAGCCCCCTCACTCCCGGGCGACCGCATGTATAATGATATATTACATAAACATGCATAACTAAGAGTAGCAGAAGAACTTGTATAACATCTATTAAGTGAGCTTTGGATAATGAAAGGTGTCTTGGCTGCCTAAGTTATAGGCGCATCATAGATCCCAGTCTCAGCTAGAGCTCGACTCCTGTGGGCAGCCCAAATGGTCCCCCTCCCCCCTAGATCCCCGCTTGAAATCCGTGGTGTTAGTTGCTTATGAATGTATTTCTATACTGGTCAAGGATGCCTGTCGTGAAAGAGCACGACTCTAAAAGCGGTATACTAATCTGATTAAAGTAAAACTCCGTAGGGAAAGCTACATCTGATACAGCCTACAGCCTATATGGTTCCCCTGCAAGAGTCACAGGTGTGTCCATAAATCATCCCTCCGTTTGTCCCACCATTAAACTCAGGTCCCCCACCTTCCACACCCCCTCCGGCCTAGAGCCGCTCCCTGCTTCCCCCAAGCCGTTACACATTCCCAACCCACATAAAAACGCTGACATGGATACCTTTTCACAGTAAACAGCCTCAGCACATAATGATAATCAGTAGCATGGTAAAGAGTGTACATGGAGGAGAGTGGGCTCCGAGGGGTCGATCAACCAAGTGGGGATATCTAGTGCATATCATTAGTCCGGGAGGGAGAGCAGCAACTCATCCTCGTGCTGGGAGAAGGCATGGAAGGCAGAGGGGTTGATAGGTAGGGACCCCGAGGTAGATAGCAGGTATGCGTGGAGTGGAGGTCTCAGGTGGTGTAAACATACCACAAATGGGCTTGATAAAGTCTGTCCACTATAGTGAGGATTTCAGGGGGAGGAAAAGTTTACGTCCATCGGTAATCTCCGAGGTTGCCAGAACATGGGAGGCGAAAGGGAGCTAAGTGACAGTACTTACGCAGGATCTCGAGGGTGCTTTTTTGCTTTCTGCGGCCTACCGAATTCCGGAGAGTCAGGGTCCCATTCCGTCAGGTCTACGGCGGCCAGTGACAGGGCCTCCAGAAATGCGGGTAGCTCACGAGGGTGGCGCAGAATGCAAACCTGGGTTCCTTTGGTGGCGATCAACTGGAACGGGAATCCCCAACGATATGATATACCCTCCTGTTTCAAAGCCTGTATGAGAGGACGTAGGGCTCTACGTTGGGCGAGGGTGAATGGCGCCAAGTCCTGGTAAAGCGTGACTTCAGCTCCGCCATGGTCTAACGGTCCGCTGGCGCGCGCTGCGACCATGATGTCCTCCTTGTCTTTGAAGTTGTGCAGCCTGCATATAATGTCCCGCGGTTGTTCTCGATTAGTGGGCACAGCCCGGAGGGCTCTATGCGCGCGGTCGAATTTAAGTTTCTGGGCTGCAGGGCGGTTCAAGAGTCCGTTGAACAGGGAACTCAGCGTCGGTATAATATCCTCTGCAGGGACTGTCTCAGGGATTCCGTGGATCCTAATGTTATTTCGCCGTCCCCTATTTTGAAGGTCCTCCATCTGGTATCTCGTGGTTCGAGTTAGGGCCTGTTGCTTCTCGTTGGAATCTCTTAGGGAGGCAATTTCAGCTCGCAGCTGGGCAATATCCGTCTCTGTTGCGGAGACCCGGCCTGTGAGACCCGAGATGTCGGCGCGGATGGAGGCGATCTCCGACCTCGTGGAGGACACAATGCGCTCCGTCTGCTCGTCTAGGTCCTGCTTGGTTGGAAGTGAGCGGAGGTACTTCCATATATCTTCCAAGTTGCTCATGGCAGCAGGCCCCGGTCTGGGCTGGCTAGCGGTTTGCGGGGATGATGTGGTCGGATCCGCCATCTTGGAAGCCTCGGGACTCGGTGCAAGAGCCTGAAAATATCGGGTCACAGGGCGCTGAGAAGGTGCAGAGTTCTTTCGATGTTTACTCCTGCTCTTCTTCACTTTATCCATACCCTTGTAAGCATCAGGGAGTGGGAGATTGATGCATGTAGTCTCTAGAATAACATGCGGGCCCGGGAGCTCAGCAGCAAGACGTCCTCACTCCTCCATTGCCGGCCACGCCCCCCACACAATTTATTTTTTGATGTCAAGTCTCCCTCCCACGCCTTCAACCACACAGCTCTCCGGGCTGAATTTAATAACGCCGTAATCCTAATGGATTCTGCCGAGGCATCTGCCAGAAATGCAATTGCCTTAAGCACACAGGAATAGAGGCAGAATATGACTCTAGTGGTTCGCCTGATATCTTTTCTGTCAGATTTTCCAGCCATATTTTAAGGTTTCTGGAAATACATGTAGCTGATAAATTTGTTTTAAAACCGAATGCAGCTGACTCCCATGCTTTCTTAATTAATGCTTCAATCTTTTTATCCATCGGGTCTTTTAATATTCCTGTATCTTCAAATGACAAGTCTGACTGTTTAGAATATTTTGCTAGTGAAGCATCTAACTTTGGGCATTTAATCCACTTGTTTTGTTCCTCATCCCTAAATGGAAATTTGCGTTTAGCTGACTTAGGTATAAGCAGTCTGCGCTCAGGCTCCTTCCACTGTGTTGTAATGATATCCTTTAACCTCCCTGGCGGTTTATTTATTTTGCCAGGGAGGCTGCAATGGGGTTTTTTTTTAATTAAAAAAAAAATATTTCATGCAGCCAACTGAAAGTTGGCTGCATGAAAGCCCACTAGAGGGCGCTCCTGAAGCGTACTTTCGATCGCCTCCGGCAATCGAAAGTAACAAGATAGGCCGCAATGAGTGGCCTATCTTGTTTCGCTTTCCTCGTCGCCATGGCGACGAGCGGAGTGACGTCATGGACGTCAGTCGACGTCCTGACGTCAGAGCTGCCCGATCCAGCCCCTAGCGCCGGCCGGAACTGTTTGTTCCGGCTGCGCTGGGCTCGGGCGGCTGGGGGGACCCTCTTTCGCCGCTGCACGCGGCGGATCGCCGCGGAGCGGCGGCGATCGGGCAGCACACGCGGCTGGCAAAGTGCCAGCTGCGTGTGCTGCTTTTTTCAGAATCAAAATCGGCCCAGCAGGGCCTGAGCGGCGACCTCCGGCGGCATACCCCGAGCTCAGCTCGGGATTACCGCCAAGGAGGTTAAGGACTGATGCACTGGCAATGCCCTGTACTGTTGTTGTATGAGACCTCCATATACTTTATCCTGTTTTGTAGCCTGTGCTGCCTCTTCTTTAATATCCTCTGTGGTGTATACTGCTTTTAGTAATTCCTGTGTCTCCTCTGGCGCAAACAGGAACTTTGTTGTTCTAAACTTAACGCTATCCGTCTCTGATTCTTCCCCAGAAACCGCTTCTGACTCTTCTACGGATTCTACCGCTTGTTCTTCCTCCTCCCCCTCCTCCTCCTCATCTTCCAAGTTTCTTGGAGGTGGGGGAATAAGTATATTTACATTAGATGGGCCAGCAGCTTCAGCTGACCTTTGTCCCTCATTCTGCTGAGGTGTCTGTGGCTGTTCTTTAAAGTTCCTTAGCTCGCCTCTGATCTCCTGCCTCATGGCTTCTATAAACTCTTTGACCAGTGTTATGGATTCCGAAGCCATAATCTTGTCTGAGCATTTAACACACACATTTTTTGGCCAGGATGGATCTAATTTTATTTGGCAATTGGGGCATTTTTTTACTCCTGGGTCTGTCCCCTTTGCTATCAGCCTTTGCCTTTAAGAGAAGGAGATAGAGAAAAACAAATTGTGCACTTAGTATAATTCTCGTCTGCAGCCTTCCTAAAAGCATTGCATACATGCACACAATCCCTACATTTGCAGCCATATACTTTACCGGGGTAGCGCTGCCTGTAGGATTGCCCGAACTGGCTGCTGCCTCCACACTCGCCTGGCTCTCCTTCTCCATTGCCACGCGTGTGAGGTAGCCGGTAGCTCTGCTTTAGATATATCCGTACTTGCTTCCGCTCTCTCCTCAGCTGTGGCGTCCTCCAAATATGGTCACTGCCACCCTCGCTGCGGAGCCTCCTTGGCATCTATAAGTGACGTCATCTCACGCCCGCGCGCGTACGTCATTCAGCCCGCCTCCAGCCGCATAGCAAGACCCTCCAACTGTGCTGGTCTGCTTGCTGCGGGAAGCGCCGACACCCGGAGGCGTCCACCGTGCTGCATAACGCCTGTAAGTTTTCCTCTACCTCTGCACGCACGGTACACCAAGTAGGGACTAGATAGATCCCTAAACAGGCTGGAACGTACTACCAACGCCTGATCACAGGCCAGGAAAGGAGTCCTTCCACACAACCCGACCTGCATAACAATCTATCCACGCTACTAGTAACAGCTGACTGTGTCCCCGGCTGGCCGGAAACACAAGAATACTGGAGATAGGGGGGTAGGGTGGGGCTTTTAAACTTCTTGCTGATTGTGTTTCCCCAGGAGTAGGAGCCTGGAGTCTCATTTCAAGGCCATACACTTGAATGGTTAGAGAAATACAGATCGTAGCAGCAATCAGATGCCACCAACAGAAAGCGCTGTTGGCGCAAGAATAGGAGGCACTAATCATTTGTGTGCCAAGTTGTATGGCTGTGCAACGAGCTATTAAAGCTGCATATTGCTGAATTGTAAAAAATGGTATGGTTACTGGGGGAGTGTAAGCCTATGGTCCTCAAGAAGTTAAAATAACACTTTGATGACACTTGTCTTGTGACCCCACCCCCTCAGTGATGTTATGCTGTGGCAGTGATGTCATTGCCCTTCTTTCCCAGAGCACTCTGGCAGATCATCAGAATGTAAATTAGGGGTGGGATACTATTTTAAAATGGCCAAGCAATTTAAAAATAAAAAAATAGTTATTTTTTTCAATGTAAGTATACACTGCAAAGTGTCTATTTAAAGTTAAGGGGGATAGCATCACTGCATTGTAAATCTTCACATACATTTAATTCATCAAATTTCAGCTATGCTGTTACTGCACAAGCTGTGAATTAGTGGAGTTCTAAAGAACAAAACAAGAACCCTAGATTTGTAAAAACTTAGTTAAACAGCTACTTTTGTGAAATCAAAGTTACAGATTGCCCAGCGAGCTTATGGTGAACCAGAACTAAGAGTGTGTAAGAGACAGAGATCAAAAAGCCTCCTTACGAAAATGTTATGCAAAACAGAAGTTTACCTCTTAAAACAGAAGGTATTTGCAATTATTCAGGCTTGAGTGAGGATTTGAGGTTTCCACAGTGCATCAATGCTGATTATGCACATCATCGCTTTGTTGTCCCTGATAGCTAAACACACTGCCTGAACTGCAGGAATGCAATGATGTGTCAGCTTAATATTACAGACCCAAAGTAATCCAACTAATTCTTTCTAGTGTCTTTACTCTCAGTCTCACATAAAGAAACATCCCCCTCATAAAAAAAACAACAACTGTATGGCCCTTATCCGGTTAACTTTTCTAGCGAGTTTTACCCCCAGAGATAATTTTTTTTATCTTAGGTAAAAAAATAACTTTTCAGCGCTAAATTAAAAAAGAATGACATGTTAATTTAAAAAAAAATGAATATCAAACTTATTTTGAGTAATTTCTTGCTTGGCAGAAGCTTTAAAGATATTTTGCTAGTAAGACTTTAAAATATCTCAGGAAAATCAGGAGAAAAAGTTAATAGGATAAGGACCCTTGGAGGTGATTTTTTTTTTTCAATTTTAAAAAGGTGGCTACACATCCTCCACATTAGGGATGAGCAAAATTGGTGTTGGCAAGTTCCCGGCATTTGCATTCAACTTCCAACTGATCCGCAAGACTAGGGTAAATTTGCTGCAAGACTGAACTCAAATACTTTGCTCACTCATCCCTACTCCACTTATGTAGACATGCTAAGTTTTCTTATTAGAGGTTTCAAGACGTTTTGCAATGTCAAAATTGTTATTGCTTGTTTTAAATGTGATATGTAAAACAGATTCTAAAAAGAGTAAAGTAAAAAAAACAATCTAAATGTTTAGATAAAAACTAAAACTTGATAGTCCAAAATTAAGTAGAGACATTAATGAATATATTCCAAAGTAAAGAATATTTGCAACTTTATTCAAATTTTTTTTTAAATGTTATTTCTTTCCTTGCCATATTTTCACAGCTGTGACACACAGTTTTAAAGATAGCCCCACGGATTTGGCAGCAATATACTGTGTTGGTTTATTATAAGACTACATCTTTTCTGACAGTTTTATTTTTTGTTACTCTTGCGCTATATGAAAGACAAATGGAAGTATACATCTCTTTCTTCAAATTCACTTACAAAACTGTGTTGCCACATGCCTCACTGTTCACACGGCTTTCAATATGGCTTAGAATTTAGCATTAACATGATATGGTTTGTAAACTTGACAAACTGCTGTGCTGAAATAAAAAAAAAACATCAATATCCAAATCAGTCATAAGGAGAAAAGAAAATGATTTAACTGTGTCTTGGGGATCTAAGAGAATTGAAAACCTAACATTTGGGATGAAAAAGCATGACCAGCAAGTTTGAGGCAAGCTTGTCAGGGTTTGTAAACTGTCACTGCTGCCAAGTTGCAGGTAAGGTGCTTGTATGTGTCTGTGTTATATGTGAGACCCTTTCCTCATTGCACAAAGACTCAAAATCCAAGGTTTGAAGTTTACCTGTCACAAGGGGAAGAAGAGAATGTATATTTACCTGGGGATTTCCCCATCCTCTTTGGTCCATCGTCTCCCTCTGTGTCCATCTAGTCCCCTCTTTTCTGCCACTGTCAGCCCCAGTAAAGTCCACACCTCAGCTCAGTTTGGACTACTGCACATGTACAGCCTCCTTGATTGCACTCCCATGGCTGGGAGTGTTCTGTGCCTGCACAGTTGCAAGCCTTAATTAACAGCACAGGTGCAGTACACTCCTGACAATAGGGATGTGCATGCACAGCATTGCCAGACTACTGGGGCTAACATGAACAGAATGGAGGTGACTGGATGGACATCCTGGGAGCTGATGGACTAAAGGGGGCTGAAAGAAGTCCCAGTTAAGTTTTACTTCCTCTTATTCCTGCATTTCAGATTTAATTTAAACTATACAGAAAGCATCACATTTCCAACTTTACGGTCTGGAAAGGTTTAACAGTTTGAAGTTTTGTATTAGTGTAGAGATTGGTAGATAATGAACATTGACTTTTAATATTGATATGGGTATTTTATCATTGTAGCAGTAGGCTAGGTTTTAGCTGGTTTTGTTTATTTTATTGAGAAGAAGGTATTGGTTTAGGGTTGGATTACGGGTATATCTGACTATACATTAGGTTTAGGCATAATTATATAGTATATAGGTCAAGAAAATGCATCAAGGGAAGATAAGAATTAAAAAATAAATTTAGATTAGGTGCAAGTCTAAGGTTAGGACTATCAAAAGGATGGGTGTAGAAGAGCAAAAAAAAAAAAAAAAAAAGGGTTCCGGTTTAAATGTATTTAAGCAGAGTGGGGACGTCCATATTAGGACAGGGTAGATAGGCGGGTTTGGGATGGGTTGGTTAGTCAAACCAAAAAAAAAAAACAAGAAAATTAAATAAATATAGGTTCCTGAGTCCTGACACTGAAAATATAATGCCACCCAAAGGCCTTGTCTGTAAATATTTGTTGAACTGCATAAGGGACACTAGGCACAACTGAATCAGGATGTGAAAAACAAATTACCTTTCTCTCTGTGAACTTCATGAAATGGTTTGTGCGTTATGAATACCTCAAATAAATAAAATACATTAAAAAACAACCAATGGATTTGAATCTAAAATTGCATTTTCATCCATAACTCCCTGAATTGTATTTCCTAACTCCAGGGGTAAATGCTTCTGACTTTATAACCATCGACCTTTTCAGTATAAGACAGTTCTATCAATGCTTTTTTCCCCAAAAACAAGTTCAGCAATTCAACTTCAAACATTACTTTTTATAAACCACCAAGTAAGCTTCATTTTGGATGTTTATAAATCCACTGACTAATTTCCTATTTTGACTCAAGGTTAAGCGACTATCAAAATCACTGAACTTATATTTTCTATTTGCATTCTATTAAAATGTAAATTGTATTCTGTTAAAATGCAAAGTCCACACATTAGAAGTAGAAGTACCGCACCTGAACTGAATTTATTTGTAAAGTCAAGTCCCTGGATTTGTCACTTAACGTTCATTACACTGACCACTACCTGCAAGCTGGATGTGTATTAGTTTACCTTACTAGACATTTCAAAACTGCAGGGGGGAAATATATATATTAAAAAAAACATAAAAAAAAAAAAAGGTTCCTTCCATATCTTATTCTAGCAACCTTATAAGTAATTATGTACTAAGTTACTAAGTACTCTATTGCAAATAAATGCAGTAAGTCAAGAATGTTTTTAAAATGAATATCATGAGTAATTTTAACCATCAGTATATGTCATGGTGAGTGCAGTAAACAGGGGCATCATTAACCTCCTTGCCGGTCTAAAAAATCCGGCAAGGAGGCAGCGCCGCACTTTTTTTTTTTTTTTTTTAAATCATGTAGCGAGCCAAGGGCTCGCTACATGATAGCCGCTGAGCGGCGGCATCCCCCTACCTACTCCGATCGCCTTCGGCGATCAGAGTATGCAAGAAATCCCGTTGAGAACGGGATTTCTTGCAGGGCTTCCCCGGTCGCCATGGCGACCGGGCGGGATGACGTCACTGACGTCATGGACGTCGTGACGTCAGAGGGAACCCCGATCCGCCCCTTAGCGCTGCCTGGCACTGATTGGCCAGGCTGCGCAGGGGTCTGGGGTGGGGGGGGCGGCTCGGCGCGGCGGGTAGCGGCGAATCGGCGGCGAGCGGCGGCGATCGCAAGGTACAAGCAGCTAGCAAAGTGCTAGCTGCTTGTAACAAAAAAAAAATTATGCAAATCGGCCCAGCGGGGCCTGAGAAATCCTCCTGCGCAGGTTACCCCGAACTGTGTTCGGGATAACCGGCAAGGAGGTTAAGGCCTTTTTCACAGTGCGACGTTACAGTCGCACGTTAGAAAATGCTCCAACGCAGACTAACGCACAGTAATGCAAAGTCTGTGCGACATTCATAGTGCACACGTTGCGTTGTGTGTAACATGTAGCAATATTTAGAAAGTGCTGCATGCTGTGCGTTTAGCAATACATTTGCTGTGTTATGTGTGTTGCACATGCTCAGTAATGTTTTTTTTTTTTTTTTAAATGTAACGCACCGTTTTCATTCCATCAGTATGCAATGAAAACTGCGCACCAAGAGACACAACGCAGTATAAAATAACGTCCAATTTTATAACCTACATGCGCTGCGTTAGGGGCAAGTTGTGTGACCTTAACGTCGCATCAAATGCAACATCTTAGTGTGAAAGAGCCCTAAATCAACATTTTAACATCAACATTTTGTGTGAACCACCCTTGTAATTCTGAGCAGCAATGCTGCTAGGGCCACTTGTATTCAATTTATAAAAGCACTCATGTAGCAGAATCTTCCGACCAACCTGCAGTGCCAGCAAAATGTCAGATACAACAACAAGGTCCTGACTGTTGCCATCTTGACCAAGTTCACCAAGGCCAGCTGCATTTACGGTGATCCTTATTCCTAAGGCCCTGTTCACATTGCATGCGCTGTCGTTTCGGATTAGCGTGCAGGAGGCCGACACGCACAACATCAGAAAGTGCACAGACTGCACTGTCTGATGTTCACACTGCATGCGTTCAGGACCAGTGCAGTCCACGAACGCATGCTGCACGCATTTTTTTCACAAAACACGCGGCTGACCCATTCACTTTCATTGAATGGGATCAGCCACGGAACGCATACAAACCCAGATAGTGTACATTCATAAGCATTGCGTTCCAAACGCACCGCCATCCGCGTTTCATGATGTGAATGTGGCCTAAGGCTGCATGCACACTTGTTTAAAGGACAACTGACATGAGAGGGATATGGAGGCTGCCATATTTTATTTCCTTTTAAGCAATTCCAGTTGCCTGGCTATCCTGCAGATACTCTGCTCCCTTTACTTTTAGCCATAGACCCTGAACAAGCATGCAGCAGAGAAGGTGTTTGTTACACTATTGTCAGATCTGAGTAGCTGCATGCTTGTTTCAGGTCAGTGAAGCAGACACTACTGCAGCGAAATAGATCAGCAAAACTGCCAGGCAAGTGGTATTGCTTAACTAGTTACCGCACAGCATGCAGTATACCTATGCCCTGCAAGGCTTCATTTAGAGTCCCAGGGACATAGATATTCATCTGCTGCTTCATGCGTTACCGCGCACATTCTCGTCACCGCCCATTAGTAGGTAGATCAGTGAATGTGAACGCAGTTCCCATTCATTGATCTAAGTCCCTGTGTCAACGATTGCCGGCATCAATGAGATGCCTGCGGTCATTCTAACAAACTAACAGGAAGTAATGTGTGTATGTGTTAGTTTGTTTGTTTGTTTGAGTGCTAACAGTATGCACAGGAAGAAAGTGTGAGGACATCTTGTGGCTAAATAGTAAAATCACACCTACATACTTTTTATTTAATAAAACACAGACATATACCATTGAAATTAATCCTTCACCTGCGCCATTCTCCCAAAGTTACACAAGCAAAACATTTGCATATAAAAAAAGAAAATTACAAAAAATACATAGTAGTTTAACCCCTTCCAAACCGTCTAACATCAATCAGCGGTGAGAAGGTGTTTATTCTATGACCGCCTAACGCCAATAGGCATGAAGACCTAGAGGCATAGTTTAGCAGGGAACGTGCGCGTGCATGAATGATGCATGATCCCTGCAGAGACATGGAGCAGAGCTCTGTGATCAGCCTGCCAGCCCACAATCGCTGTTAGGCAAAAAATAAACCTCACTTAGCTACATCTGTATAGTGCCGTGATCTAGTGCAGCACTTAGCTGTGCCTCTGAGCGGCTCGCAATCTAAGCCCTCTCATAGGCTGATGCCTATGAGAGGAAAGGAAGTGGATGGGTCCCCAGCCAGGGATAATTTAGGGGGAGGGAAGAGGGAGATTTAAAAAAACACACACTTTTTTGCAATAATAATAATAATAATAATAATAATAAAAAACTAATGATCACAGCAGCAATCAAAGAACACCAAAAGAAAGCCCTGTTAGGGCAAGGAGGTAAGATTCCTGTGCTAATTTGTATGGCCATGCAGCGAGCTGTTTAAGCTGCAGAGTGCTGAATTGTGAAAAATCGCCTGGTCACTTGGGGGGTGTAAACCAGTGGTCCTGAAGCAGTTAATATGTATGTCTTGAGGGTATATTACCGTTATTTTTGTAAATATGGGCTTGCAATCAGTGATGGACGCAAAACGGAAAAAAATGCACCTTTATTTCCAAATAAAATATTGTTTGTCTGTTGTAATAGATGAGACAAATTGGCAAATACAATGTGTGGGTTTTATCCACAGTAGAACATTTTATTTTAACCACTTATTGACACGCCGCCGGATTAAAATGTCTTGTTGGAGCCTGTCAACGGCTCCAGGACATTTTATTGCATTGCTCTCTCCCACCACTGCTATGCATGTTTACACACTTCCTTGCCACGGTTTTACACTGGGACATGGTGATCCGCGATTGGGGAAGGAGAACAAGCATTCCCCTACTCAATCGCAATGCCTGGAATGAATGAACATGACCCCAATTAGGGGCCATGTACATTCACAAGATAGGAAGAGGTTAGAAGCTAGTAAATAAAAAAAAAGTGAACACTTCCTGTAAAACAAGAGTGTTTGCAGCGTCATCTAGTGGCCAAAAAGTAATATTACACATACACTTAAAAATGTATTACATTAATCCCTTCCACTTTCAAAGACCCCAGCCCCCGAACAATAATAAAAAAAATTTGGTTTGACCCCCCCCCCCCCCCCCGGCAGTATTACCGAGCTGAACTCGGGCTGAAAAATATGTACTCAGAGCAGAAGGTCAGAGCTCAGCTTGAGCCAGTCGAAACCGCCTTGCACCTTTGCTTTACTTGGCCCCGCGCGCGATCAGTGCTTGTCAGTGGGACCCAGGCTTCTCCCCCTGGCTGCCAGGATCCCCTTTACAGGGTTGCTCAGCAGGACCCTGAATGCGAAGTTCCCCCGAAAAATGTGGGTGTTTTTTGGGTTTGCCGCATGCGAACCTGAACCCGAATGCTGCGATCCGAGCCAAACCCGAATACAAAGCCTGCCGAATGTGCGCGCTCGAATTCGGCCGGATGGAGCTGTGGGTTCGGTTTCGGCTTCGGGATTCGGGGATGACGTGATTGGGCCAATCAGAACTCCTCCTGCCGAGGACCTGGCAACCCTAGCAACCAATCAGAGGAGGGGAGCCTGGCCCTCCCCTCCTCTATATAAGGCGGTGGCCATGTTGCGGATCCACGCATTTGTGTGACTGCTGCTGGTACTGAGAGATTCTCCAGTGCTGTGCTGTGTCTGAGCAAGTGCTTTTCACTGCTAAACCTAGCGTTTTGCTTCCTAAACACCTCCTAAACACATTTATTGTTGTCTTATATAGTTAGCTAGTATTTTGCTTGTTTTTAGTCAGCTAGTGTATACTGTGCTAGGCTAGTGTTAGTCTGTGAGCAGGCTAGGCCTGCTAGCCTAGGTAGCCTTAGCCTACTACTAGCTTAGGTAGGTTAAGGATTCTAGTTAGTTGTGTACTAGTAGTACTAGTTTAGTTAATTATTACTGCTGTAGTCTGTTCCTTTATTAGTTGCAGTACTGTGTTAGTTAGTTACTGACTGTGACAGGCCACCACCAGCATCCATTGTGAGTGACCTGACCTGTGACTGTCTGTCACCTCACCTGCCTGAGCCTATTGATTGATTGCGCCTGACCGTGTGTGACCGATTGTTGTAATTGTCACCGACTGTCTGCCGCACGACTTACTTGTAGCGTAGTACGCTAGGTGTTTCTTAGTTACCTGCGTGTGTGCATACTACTAGTGTCTACTACTATACTACTAGTCTACTAGTACCCGTTCACTTATATTTTTTTTCACTTTTACTGTGCGATTTTATTATCATCCGTAGTGTGTGTGATAAATAAGAGTTACAACACATACAGGCCACCACCACCAGCATCCGTTGTTGTGAGTGACCTGTGACTGTCTGTCGCCTGCCCGAGCCTATTGATTGATTGCGTCTGACCGTGTGTGAGTGATTGCAATTGTCACCGACTGTCTGCCACATGACTTACTTGTAGCGTAGTACGCTAGGTGTTTCTTAGCTACCTGCGTGCGTACTAGTACTGCCTACTACTACTACTAGTCACCACCAAGTCACCACCAACACAGACTTAATTAAAGTTTACACCCTTTCCCGCCCTCTTCTACTTTTTTTTTACTGTATTTGTATAGTGCACAATGACTGGCAGAGGTAGAGGTAGAGGGCGAGGCACCACCAGGAGAGGAAGCGCCATTGCAGGAGCCACTGCCAGCAGCAGCAGGTCTGGGACTGGTCCGCCACCAGCCACTGACCACAGGGAGGAGGGAGCAGAGGCACAACAGCAGCGTGCTGCGCCCATCTTTGAGACGGGTTGTCGCCCACGCCCATTGGGGAGAGTCAGGTGCAGGCTGTGGTGGAAATGATGGTGGGGCAGGAAACCACCTTTTCCAGCCAGGCCTCCAGCACCAGCAAGACTAGTGCCACCAGCACCAGCACTCCTGTCCACAGCAGGCCTCCACCAGCGCTTGAGGCCATGGTCACGGTGACCCCATCGACCAGCCTGCCCTCAATGAGCACGCTCTTCTCCCCTGAGACTGTGACCATGTACAGGGATGTTTTGGAGAAGTATGAGTTGGAGATGATGGGGCCATCCAAGGAGGAGGAGTTTGAGGTGCGGAAGTTTGTTGTCGGTGCAGAGGAGGAGGAGGGGCGTGATGCAGGGGATGTTGGGGTAAAGGAGTTGGTTGAGTCGGGCTCACAGGATTTGTTTGGGGTTGATGATGATGACTTGATAGATCCTTCCTATGTGCCACCAGTACCACCAGCACAGTTGGTTGAAGGCAGCTCATCATCGGAGGAGGAGGTGTCTCTGGCGCAGAGACGCGGCAGCAGCAAGGCGGCCAGCACAGGGCGTGGAAGGCAGGAGCCACAGCCTGCTGCTTCAGTCGCTACCACCACCCGCAGCAAACCTCTAACTACAACCAAAAAGGCACAATCCTCCAAGGGCACCCACAAACCCCAGCCCTCAAGCTCAAAGAGCAGGTTGAAGTCCCCAGTCTGGCGGTACTTCACCAAGTGCCCAGTGGACCCGACCCGTGCAATTTGCAACAGTTGCAATCTCAGTCTCAGCAGAGGTCGCGATATCCACAAATTGAGTACCTCGTGCCTGCAGACCCACTTACAGAGCAGACATTTTGAGGACTTTAATGAGTTGGAGAAGCTTATGCAAAGTGGTGCAGGCAGTGGTCAGAGCCAGAAAGCCACTGCACAGATTTCAGCAGCAGCCGACCCTCCTGCCCATCCAGCAGCAGCAGCAGCCCCTCCTGCCCATCCAGCAGCAGCAGGAGCACAGCAGCAACTCACTCCCACCCCCCCACCCCCCGGGCAGCCAGTCCTCAGTGGCCTCATCAGCTCCCTCCACAGTGGTCTCCTCATCCTCCCGTGCAGGCAAATGCCGCCAGACCCTGCTCAGCGAAGCATTCCCCGGTGTGACCAAGGTGCTGCCTCCCGCCCACAGGCCCATCCGGTTGCTGAACGGGTTGCCTGCCCGGGCCATGTGCTCCCAGCTCCTGCCATATTCCTTTGTGCAGGAGGGGAGTGACATCAGAGCGCTGCTGCAGGTTGGGATCCCGGAGTGGCAAGTCCCCAGCCGCCACTATTTCTCCCGCAGGGCGATCCCAGCACTGCACCGCTCTGCCATGGAGAACGTGGGCCGTGCGCTGGATCACGCTGTCAGTGCGCGGATGCACATAACCATGGATTCCTGGAGCAGCCGGTTTGGGACAGAGCGCTATCTGTCATTTACGGCCCACTGGGTCAGCCTGGTGGAAAGCCCGAGCGAGGAAGCAGCAGGTCCATCCTCGGGCGCAGCAGCACCAGTCGCCCACTACGTGGTGCCACCGCGCGGGGTCAGGGGAGAAGCAGCAGCTCCCACCGCCAAGCGATCCCGTCTCTCCAGCAGCGTGAAGGCCCGCCACTGCCAAGCGCTGCTGGAGATGAAAAGCCTGGGGAAGAACTCCTTGACGGCATCCAACGTGCTCCGGTACCTCAGGGAGCAGGAGAGGACGTGGCTGACCCCCAGAGGCCTCACTGTGAGATTGGTGGTGTCCGACAATGCCGCCAACCTGCTGTCTGCCATCAGCAGTGGAGACTTGCTCCACGTCCCTTGCTTGGCCCACGTCCTGAACCTGGTGGTGCAAAAGTTCATGCGCACCTACCTGGGGATGGAGGAGCTGTTAGAAGCGGCGTGGAAAATTGTGCGCACTTTCCGCCGCACAGCAGCTGCCGCAGCAAAACTGGCAGACATCCAGCAGCAGGAGGGCCTGCCACGACACCGCCTCATCATAGTGTGCCAACTCGCTGTCATTGACGCAGGCGTTCTACATGAAGGTACAGCAGCCGAGAGAGGAGGTGCGGGCAGCAGCCACCTTCGGTGAGAGTCACAGCCAGCGCATGATCCGGATGGTGACCGACTACATGGGGTCCTTCAGTGGACTTGACACCAGCAGCGAAGAGCCTGCGGACCCCATGGAGTACTGGGTGGAGCGCTTGCACATCTGGAGGGAACTTGCGCAGTACGCCCTGGAGGTATTGTCTTGCCCCCCTTCCAGCATGATGTCTGAGAGGTGCTTCAGTGCGGCCGGTGGCGTGGTCACCGAGAAGCGCTCTCGTCTGTCCACAGAGGGCGTGGACAGACTGACATTTTTGAAGAGCATGCCTGCCCCTTTACCTCCATTCTTAGTCCTGGATACCAGCGCGCAACTAGGAAAGCCGAGCGGTGGTGTCACGTGCCGTCAGGGGGCAAGAACTAAAATTAAAGTATGTATCTATGTATGTATGTATGTATATGTGTGTATATGTGTATATATATATATATATATATATATATATATATATATATATATATATATATATATATATATATATATATATATATATATATATATATATATATATATATATATATATATATAAATAAAATTTTCACATGACTAGTGCCACAGTTATAATAAAACACCTGAATTATTTGGCTCACCCAGATTAGCCACTTCAGCCTTCAGTGTTTTTTTTTCACCTGCATCCGAGCAATTTTCACATTTCAGCGCTCCTCCCATTCATTCACCAATAACTTTATCACTGCTCATCACATTTAAATGATCTATACCTTGATTTTTCATCACCAATTACACTTTTTGGGGGTGTTATTTATTTGGGGGTGTTATTTATTTTTAATAATTACTCTTTTTTCTATGCATTTTAAAGGGAAAAACGAGAGAAAATGAAAAAATACTCCATTTCTCTGTTTCTATCCACTATGGTTTTAAAAATAAGCAATGCTATCGTACATAAAACCCACACATTTTATTTGCCCATTTGCCCTTTTAATCCCAAAATTTAAATTAAGTCCTTGGTACAATGTATGGGGATAATATGTTATTTGGAAGTAAAAGTGTCTTTTCTGTGTCGTGTTTCTTGTTTTCACATTGCACCCTAGTAATAATTACAAGCCCTCATTTGCAAAAATAACAGTAATATACCCTCATGGCATACCTATTAAAAAAAGCTGAGTCCATAAGGTAGCATTTTACGTATTTTGTTTTGAATTCTGTCACTTTGTTTTAGGTTTACAAGCATATATATAAATATATGAAAATAAAAAAATAATTGCTTTTGATTCAGTTTGTTACTAAACCGGGCAGCACGGTGGCGTAGTGGTTAGCTCTCTCGCCTTGCAGCACTGGGTCCCTGGTTCGAATCCCAGCCAGGGCACTATCTGCAAAGAGTTTGTATGTTCTCTCCGTGTCTGCGTGGGTTTCCTCCGGGCACTCCAGTTTCCTTCCACATTTCAAAAACATACGGATAAGTTAATTGGCTCCCCCTAAAAAATTGGCCCTAGACTACAGTACTTACACTACATAATATAGACATATGGTAATGGTAGGGATTAGATTGTGAGCTCCTTTGAGGGACAGTTAGTGACAAGAGATTATAATATATATATATATATATATATATATATATATATATATATATATATATATATTTATACACTGTGCAGCACTGCGTAATATGTCGGCGCTATATAAATACTAAATAATAATAATAATAATAAATGTAAATCACAAGACACAGGCCTCAACCCCAAAAAAACTCTAAAATCTATTCTACCATTTGTCACAATTAAAAGGATACCCCATGTATGTCATCCGGGCATTTTAATTTTTTTACACAATGCATTTAACCACTTCCCGACCGCCTAACCCACAGAGGCGGCCGGGAAGTGGACCCCACAAGGACCAGCTCATGCCCAAAGGCGGCGGTCCTTGTAGGGGCATGGGCGGAGCGATCGCGTCATCCGTGACGCGATCCTCCGCCTGGCGCCGCTCACCCGCCGCAACATCCCGCCGGCCATGCGGAAGCGCCGGCGGGATGTTAAGTCCGCGATCGCCGCATACAAAGTGTATAATACACTTTGTAATGTTTACAAAGTGTATTATACAGGCTGCCTCCTGCCCTGGTGGTCCCAGTGTCCGAGGGACCACCAGGGCAGGCTGCAGCCACCCTAGTCTGCACCCAAGCACACTGATTTCCCCCCCCCCCGCCCCAGATCGCCCACAGCACCCAGAAGGACCCCCCCTGCCCACCCCCCAGACCCCTGTTTACACCCAATCACCCCCCTAATCACCCATCAATCACTCCCTGTCACTATCTGTCAACGCGATTTTTTTTTTATCCCCCCCCTCCCCCCTGCCCCCTCCTGATCACCCCCCCCCACCCCTCAGATTCTCCCCAGACCCCCCCCCCCCCGACCCCCCCCCCTGTGTACTGTATGCATCTATCCCCCTGATCACCCGTCAATCACCCGTCAATCACCCATCAATCACCCATCAATCACCCCCTGTCACTGCCACCCATCAATCAGCCCCTAACCTGCCCCTTGCGGGCAATCTGATCACCCACCCACACCAATAAATCGCCCACAGATTCGACATCAGATCACCACCCAAGCGCAGTGTTTACATCTATTCTCTACCCTAAACACCCACTAATTACCCATCAATCACCCATCAATCACCGCCTATCACCACCTGTCACTGTTACCCATCAGATTAGACCCTAAATATGCCCCTTGCGGGCACCCAATCACCCGCCCACACGCTCAGATTGCCCTCAGACCCCCCCTTATCAATTCGCCAGCGCATTACTTACATCTGTTCTTCCCTGTAATAACCCACTGATCACCTGTCAATCACCTGTCAATCACCCATCAATAACCCCCTGTCACTGCCACCCATCAATCACCCCCTGTCACTGCCACCCATCAATCAGCCCTTAACCTGCCCCTTGCGGGCAATCTGATCACCCACCCACACCAATAGATCGCCCGCAGATCCGACGTCCGATCACCTCCCAAGTGCAGTGTTTACATCTATTCTCTACCCTAAACACCCACTAATTACCCATCAATCACCCCCTATCACCACCTGTCACTGTTACCCATCAGATCAGACCCTAATCTGCCTCTTGCGGGCACCCAATCACCCGCCTACACGCTCAGATTGCCCTTAGACCCCCCTTATCAATTCGCCAGTGCAATATTTACATCTGTTCTCCCCTGTAATAACCCACTAATTACCTGTTAATCACCTGTCAATCACCTATTAATCACCCATCAATCACCCCCTGTCACTGCCACCCATCAATCACCCCCTGTCACTGCCACCCATCAATCACCCCCTGTCACTGCCACCCATCAATCACCCCCTGTCACTGCCACCCATCAATCAGCCCGTCACTGCCACCCATCAATCAGCCCCTGTCACTGCCACCCATCAATCACCCCGTCACTGCCACCCATCAATCAGCCCCTAACCTGCCCCTTGCGGGCAATCTGATCACCCACCCACACCAATAGATCGCCCGCAGATCCGACGTCCGATCACCTCCCAAGTGCAGTGTTTACATCTGTTCTCCACCCTAAACACCCACTAATTACCTATCAATCACCCCCTGTCACTGCTACCTATCAGATTAGACCCCTATCTGCCCCTAGGGCACTCAATGACCCGCCCACACCCTCAGAATGCCCTCAGACCCCAGTCCTGATCACCTCGCCAGTGCACTGCTTGCATCTATTCCCCCCTCTAATCACACCTTGAGACACCCATCAATCACCTCCTGTCACCCCCTAGCACACCTACCCATCAGATCAGGCCCTAATTTGCCCCGTGTGGGCTCCTGATCACTCGGCCAAACCCTCAGATCCCCCTCAGACCCCCTTCCGATCACCTCCCCAGTGCATTGATTGCATCTATTTTCCCCTCTAACCACCCCCTGAGACACCCATCAATCACCTCCTGTCACCCCCCTAGCACTCCTATCCATCAGATCAGGCCCAATACAACCTGTCATCTAAAAGGCCACCCTGCTTATGACCGGTTCCACAAAATTCGCCCCCTCATAGACCACCTGTCATCAAAATTTGCAGATGCTTATACCCCTGAACAGTCATTTTGAGACATTTGGTTTCCAGACTACTCACGGTTTTGGGCCCGTAAAATGCCAGGGCGGTATAGGAACCCCACAAGTGACCCCATTTTAGAAAAAAAGACACCCCAAGGTATTCTGTTAGGTGTATGACGAGTTCATAGAAGATTTTATTTTTTGTCAAAAGTTAGCGGAAATTGATTTTTATTGTTTTTTTTTCACAAAGTGTCATTTTTCACTAACTTGTGACAAAAAATAAAATCTTCTATGAACTCGCCATACACCAAACGGAATACCTTGGGGTGTCTTCTTTCTAAAATGGGGTCACTTGTGGGGTTCCTATACTGCCCTGGCATTTTAGGGGCCCTAAACCGCGAGGAGTAGTCTAGAAAACAAATGCCTCAAAATGACCTGTGAATAGGACGTTGGGCCCCTTAGCGCACCTAGGCTGCAAAAAAGTGTCACACATGTGGTACCGCCATACTCAGGAGAAGTATTATAATGTGTTTTGGGGTGTATTTTTACACATACCCATGCTGGGTGGGAGAATTCTCTCTGTAAATGGACAATTGTGTGTAAAAAAAAATCAAACAATTGTCATTTACAGAGATATTTCTCCCATCCAGCATGGGTATGTGTAAAAATACACCCCAAAACACATTATAATACTTCTCCTGAGTACGGCGGTACCACATGTGTGGCACTTTTTTACACCCTAAGTATGCTAAGGGGCCCAAAGTCCAATGAGTACCTTTAGGATTTCACAGGTCATTTTGCGACATTTGGTTTCAAGACTACTCCTCACGGTTTAGGGCCCCTAAAATGCCAGGGCAGTATAGGAACCCCACAAATGACCCCATTCTAGAGAGAAGACATCCAAAGGTATTCCGTTAGGACTATGGCGAGTTCATAGAAGATTTTATTTTTTGGCACAAGTTAGCGGAAAATGACACTTTGTGAAAAAAAACAATTAAAATCAATTTCTGCTAACTTGTGACAAAAAAATAAAAACTTCTATGAACTCACCATCCTCCTAACGGAATACCTTGGGGTGTCTTCTTTCTAAAATGGGGTCATTTGATGGGGTTCCTATACTGCCCTGGCATTTTAGGGGCCCTAAACCGTGAGGAGTAGTCTTGAAACAAAAATGACCTGTGAAATCCTAAAGGTACTCATTGAGCTTTGGGCGTATCTGGATTTTGATTCTGCCGTGGCCTGATTTACTCGGTCCTGTCAGTCACTATTTTATTGAGCGATTTTTTAACCCACATTTACTGTTATAGACGATATTAGCGGCAATTTACATGGGTGCCTATGGCGGCACCCACATTTATCAGAGCACACTGCGTCCAAATTTACAGCAGCTTCTGCCACCTCAAAACACAGATTATTATAGGTAACAGAGAACTGCTGTGAGAGAAAGAGAGAGGCCACACTTGTGTCTGGCGTTTTCCCCCGGCCATTTTTTTGTGTGCTTTTCGCATTGTTGCATATGTGTCATCCACTATTGACTGCTGGCACCTGTTAGCAGTCTATGGGAATTGTACGCGGGTTACAATTTCATGCGGCCAGGAAACTTATTTATTTACTCATGCAAACTGTGGCCCACAAAATGAACGTGCGCGTTGCCATTTAAAAGCTTTATGTGCGATTTTGCATTGTGCAAAATTGCACGTGTTTTTCAACAAAGCTTTACTATTTACCTAACATTGTTGCTTGTTTTTATGAATGATGACTTATTACTTCGCTTCTATTTGAATGATAACTGGTACAGCTAACTACTGATGTGAAGATGGATTGGGGTGTCAGCGGCGAACAGCGATTGTTAACCTATCCATCTTCACTACCATGGTAAAGGCGCGAATGATCATTTAATCATGATAAAATTGTCATTGCCGGCAACGGGGATCTGAGCAATCGGTTGCTAAGTGATCCATTATGACAGTCGCAAACACCGCACGTTGCTAAACATCGATTAACTAATTTGTTAATCAATATTATGCAATATCGCAAAAAACAATCATTCAATGTGACAAAAGTCACCTGTTGTGAAAAAAGTTGCTGCAAACATTCCATCTTTAGTACAGATCTTCAGACACACGGATTGGTTCAGGGACCTCATGATCCCTTGCACCAATCATTGCCTAGGGGGACATGAACACTTTTTAAAACTATTTTTTTATATTAAAAAAACATCCACCCAGCAAGGAGATGGTGATACATAAATGCTGTCAGATGTCTTTAAATGTATGAGCATTACTGATTTTAGGATGTTTTAATAAATAGTGATGTTACACTATGTTTGCCCCATTTTTAATTTACTGTTATAAACTGTTCTAGATCACCGTTCGATCCGGCACCAGCAGCTTCTTACAGTTGCGTCTCACAGACTGTGAGATAACTTGACTCTCAACACAGCAAGCAGTATTTAAGGAGTTTATTCACTACACAAATATACAGATAGTTCATCATATCCTAGCAAAGCAGATCCGCATGTTTAAGGTCTTGGCGTTACAGCTCTTGACTACCTTCCTCCTGAATGTTAGTCAGTTACCTTCTTTCTAGACTACGTTACTCTAGACTACCTATGTACAGCATACATTAGATCAGTAATGTTATTGGAGGAAACACCGCTCTACCCCACCGATGGATGGTTGTGCTGGACCAGGTTAGCAA
Organism: Hyperolius riggenbachi; assembly: GCF_040937935.1. Taxonomy (NCBI): domain Eukaryota; kingdom Metazoa; phylum Chordata; class Amphibia; order Anura; family Hyperoliidae; genus Hyperolius; species Hyperolius riggenbachi. Next base: position 423,353,542 of record NC_090647.1, on the reverse strand, counting down.
GACCTCAGAAACACTTCGACAAAAGGAAGGTCCGCACAAATTCACCACGAATCCTCTTTATTGACAATAAAGAGGATTCGTGGTGAATTGGTGCAGACCTTCCTTTTGTCGATACATTAGATCAGATTACATATAGAATGGAAATACTTATAGGTCCCAGTCAGCATCTAGGTAGCATGAAGTAGGAAGCAGAGCAGGAATCAGAGTGAGCTCTTTCAGCTCGTCCGCCTCTTTAATACCGACTAGGAAAGAGTTAAATGTGACCTCATCTTCGCCATCCCCCAGACCAAACTATTGGCTTAGCCCCCTCATGGTGTCATAATACCCACCTACTCGATTAATATTTAATGATGCTTTTGCCTTACTTACAAGAATTTGGTATTTAGAAAACATGGCTTATGTTTACTGTTTTTGTGGTGTACATGTTGAGGTCAGTGTGGGCCTGTGGCCTTCTTTCAGGAACAGCTTCTTGGTATGTTCTAGTTCTGCTGACAGAACTGTAGATTTTCTCTCTAAAGAGAAAATCCCCTTAAAGGGCAGATCTGCACCCCAAGCCTTTTTGACTAACTCAGTCCAAATAACTGAGGCCTACTTAAATTATAACATTTACTTGCAGATGTGAAAGTGATATAAGTGAAAGCCTAGGTGGTGATTACAAACTGCTGACAAGTTAGTGCCGGTGAGCGGGGACACAGAGGGGTGAGAGTGTTTGAAATAGAAGGTGGTGGACCCCACTCCCATCTTGTGCACTGGCTTTAGGCAGAGGGTATTCACACAAAGGGTAATATTGTTTATGGTCTGAGACATATTACACTATGAGATTTATATATGTTTATGTAAGGTGTATCGCAGGATAATCCACAGTAGATAAAGGAAAATTCCGAGTACTGAGCGCTGCTGGATAGTGGATTTACGATGGATGGATGGATGAATGAGTGGATGAATGAGTGAGCCCCGTGGAGCAGAGAAGGGCCTTGTATGACTGGATTGAAGGGAGAACGATTTAAATAAGAGTACATATGAGTTAACCAGGTGTGTATCAGACTCAAGATCTGAATAGGTCTATAATTTAGAGGTCAATTAAGTAGGAATTAATTGCTAAACGATATGGTGGGTTGGTTAGGTATTTACTTATTTACTGACGGATTTTGAAAGTACTGGATACACTAATAGATTATGGATATTTAGGTTTATGTATGTATGTGGGATTTATTCTAATACAGCTCATAAAAATAAAGTAAAAAGAAAAATAATAAGTTAAACTATGATGCAAACCTGACCACATATGATGGCTTCGGTGATGTCATATGGTCACAGCTGGAATACATATTGGCTGAGTTTGAAAAAAACAAAAACTAAAAGAATCTCAACTGGTTACAGGTCTAAAAAATGTATTTTACAGTTATATAAATACACTTTGTTAAAGAGAACCTGTACTGAGTAAAATTATTTAAAATAAACACATGAGGTAACTTCAAATGAACATTACATAGTTACCCTGCCATCAGTTCCTCTCAGAAGCTCACCATTTTCTTCTTACAGTGATCCCTTCCAGTTCTGACAACATTTTGTCAGAACTGAAATATATCAGTTATATATCAGTTGCTGTCAGTTACAGCTGAGAGGAGAACTGATGTGTCCATGTTTCCCTATGGCTCAAGTGCGCGATGTTACAGTTTAACTGTGTGCTGACCAGAAAGCTGTTATGGGGTAATGGCTATTTTCAAAATGGAGGACAGAGAATTCCATTGATCACAGTGGACAAACAAGACACAGGAGAGGAAAAATCGATTGAAGAGTAGACTACACAGGAGGTAAGTATGACTTGTGTATGTTTATTTTGACTTTTATTTTTCAGTTCAGGTTTTCTTTAAGTACATTCTGGTCAAGTTCATCAATTTGAGATGCATGGTAAAAGCTGAATTCCATACATATTGTATAATACACAGTTTTTTGTCAAGTGCAGCAGAGTTCAGGTCAAGAACAGACAAGTAAATCAAAACAGGCAGGGGAAAGTCTTCAAGCCAGCATGTACAGTTAGATTTATAAATTACAGATTTGAAAAAAAAATGTAAAAAAAATTGATCAAGGTTTGGTAATCTCACCAACTGAACATTGATCAGGAAAGGTCATTCTTTACTTGAGTGGTTGGTAGAGATGGGCCGAACGGTTCGCCGGCGAACTTCGGTGGTTCGCGTTCGCCTCCCGCAGGCGAACGTTTCCGGAAGTTCGGTTCGCCCCACAATGCACTATGAGGGTCAACTTTGACCCTCTACATCACAGTCAGCAGGCCCAGTGTAGCCAATTAGGCTACACTAGCCCCTGGAGCCCCACCCCCCTTATATAAGGCAGGCAGCGGCGGCCATTACGGCCACTCGTGTGTCTGCATTAGAGAGAGTAGGGCGAGCTGCTGTCTATCTCTCATAGGGAAAGGTTAGTTAGGCTTAGATTTTCCTGGCTGCATACCTGTTCAGTGATCCTGCCACTGCATACCTGTTCTGTGAACCCACCCACCACTGCATACCTGTTCAGTGATCCTGCCACTGCATACCTGTTCTGTGAACCCACCCACCACTGCATACCTGTTCAGTGATCCTGCCACTGCATACCTGTTCTGTGAACCCACCACTGCATTCCTGTTCTGTGAACCCACCCACCACTGCATACCTGTTCAGTGATCCTGCCACTGCATACCTGTTCTGTGAACCCACCACTGCATACCTGTTCTGTGAACCCACCCACCACTGCATACCTGTTCAGTGATCCTGCCACTGCATACCTGTTCTGTGAACCCACCCACCACTGCATACCTGTTCAGTGATCCTGCCACTGCATACCTGTTCTGTGAACCCACCACTGCATACCTGTTCTGTGAACCCACCACTGCATACTTGTTCTGTTCAGTGGACCCGCCACTGCATACCTGTTCTGTTCAGTGGACCCGCCACTGTATACCTGTTTAGTGAACCCGCCACTGCATACCTGTTCTGTTCAGTGAACAGTTTGGTGTGTCAGTGTGAAGCAGTACCTTAATTACACTACCTGATTGATGTATACACATGCAAGATGTTTTAAAGCACTTTAGGCCTGTCATTTAGCATTCAATATGATTTCTGCCCTTAAAACGCTGCTTTGCGTCAAATCCAGATTTTTCCTGGGGACTTTTGGCGTGTATCCCACTCCGCCATGCCCCCCTCCAGGTGTTAGACCCCTTGAAACATCTTTTCCATCACTTTTGTGGCCAGCATAATTATTTTTTTTTTCAAAGTTCGCATCCCCATTGAAGTCTATTGCGGTTCGCGAACTTTAACGCGAACCGAACCTTCTGCGGAAGTTCACGAACCTAAAATCGGAGGTTCGGCCCATCTCTAGTGGTTGGGCATGCTATGGAGCTGTGTACAGCAGAAGCATGAAATGGATGACTTCATTAATGTTGTACTGCATTAAACAGAACCTGAGTTGAGAAGGATATGTAAACGGACAGGTTTATTTCCTTTTAAATAATGCACATTGCCTGGATATCATGCTGATCCTTTGTCTCTGATGCTTTAAAGAGGAACTCCAGTGAAAATAATGTAATAAAAAAAAGTGGTTCATTTTTACAATAATTGTGTATAAATCATTTAGTCAGTGTTTGCCCATTGTAAAATCTTTTAAATCCCTAATTTACATTCTGACATTACATGGTGACATTTTTACTGTTGGCAGGTGATGTAGCTGCCGCATGCTTTTTTGGCAGTTGAAAACAGCTGTAAACTGCTATTTCCCACAATACAACAAGGTTCACAGACAGGAAACTGCCAGTTTCTTGTAGTAGGGGTTTCACCACAATATCAGTCATACAGCACCCCCTGATGGTCTGTGAAAAGGAATAGATTTCTCATGTAAAAGGGGGTATCAGCTACTGATTGGGATAAAGTTCAATTCTTTTTTGAACAAGAGAACCTGAACTGAAAATAAAATTCTAAATAACCATACACAGGTCATGCTTACCTCCTGTGTAGTCTACTTCTCAATCTCTTTCCAATGTCGATCAATGGATTTCTCCATCCCCCATTTTAAAAATGGTCATTACCCTCTAACAGCTTCCAGGTCAGCACACTGTTAAACTGTAATATCACCCACTTGAGCCACAGGGAAACATGGACATTACCTTGCACATTCAGTTGTAACTGACAGCTGCTGATATATAACTGACAGAAACTGGTATATTTCAGTTCTGACAAAATATTGTCAGAACTGGAAGGGATCACTGTAAGAAGAAAATGGTGAGCTTCTGAGATGAACTGCCGGTGAGGTTAGTATGTATGTAATATTCATTTGCAGCTACGTCATGTGTTTATTTTAAATTATTTTCCATGCTTCAGGTTCCCTTTAAGCCATAGACACTGAACAAGCTTGCAGATGAGATGTCTAGGACAACTTACTTTTATAAATTTTAATGATTTTTTTTAAAACTACTTTTATTTTTTATAATCCATCCCCCATCCTCCCCCTCATGATCCAATCAAGCTGAACACCTCACTTGGGATCACTTTGTAAGCCACTACAGGGGACAGCCAACTGACAGGGCTGTCCACAGTACAGTGCTGTCCACAGTACAGTGCTGCACTAGATCGCAGCGCTGTACAAAAAGTAAAAGACTGCTTTTTATCCCGTAACAGCCTGCCAGCTCCGCAACTCAGCAGGGATGCGCGCACATCTGCGCATGCGATCCCAGCTAATCTCTGCCTACAGGACCTGATGCCAAATCGGCAGCTTCCATAGGTCCCACGCCTTGGGTTCCTTTTGGTTTTTGGACATATGTTTCACATTCATACTAGCAACACTACAGGTTCCTGGACATGAGACTTAAAACCAGCACTAAAAACCGCAGCAGCGATTATGCGCATGCACGTCCCCAGCTGCTCATACACCAATTCCCATTGTGAATGATTGCTGTCATTCATGTAAAGTTAAAGTGAAAAAAAAATGTTTTAGTTAAAGTCAAAAAACCCTTGTGTCACCTATACTTGGCATTAAGATTCGTGGACACATGTAATGGCTGCCGCCAATAATGAACGAATGCAATCACTATGGCTACATCTCGGGGACCCAACGCTGTAAAGATGCATTGAAATGTTGTTGCCTACCAATGCATCTATACAGCACTGGGGTCCCCAAACTGTGTGCTCTAGAGATCACATGCAATTGCTACAGATGCTCATGCTGGTGATAATGGTGTGCTATATGCATGACTAGTGACGATATATGGCATGTATGGCATCGTTTTAATCAGGACAAGCCAAATGTATTTTGAGGTATCTTAAAACTGTGGCAACTTTCCATGTAAAAGATAGGAAGGGGGAAACAAAAAAAAAATGTTTTGCTTTTACGCTTAATACTTTAAAATATTTACCCAAAGAAAGCCATGAATGTCCTGAAAAAAAAATAAATAAAAAATAAATAAATAAATAAAAACAATGTATATATCACGGATGGCATACAGTAGGTAATAAAAAGCTATTGCTGTATCAACAGTGACACAGCTGATATGCCAAAATTGTCAGGAACCTTAATGGGTAAAACCTGAAGTGATTAAGCATTACAAAGCTATTGTCAACAGCAGAGCAAATGACATTAGAACAGATTTAGACTAAGGAAGCTTGTTATCTTCTTTCATCCATCCTTGCTTCCCCACCATCATTCTACTACATCATTCACCTCACTTCCCTTGACTTTATGTTTTATTGGTACCTTATTGAATAATACTGCTCTCATTCCACAGCACTTATGGTTTTGCACTTAATGTGATTTAACTTATACTTTCCTTGGAATTACCATGTTTTTGATTTACTAGCACCCACTTTCATATTTACTCTAGGCAGATCTGAAAATGTATTAATAATAATCCTCTATAATAAAACCCGTGTCCCTGCGTCTGCTGTCTCTGTGTAGCTGGTCCATGCTTTTTGCTACTGCGCATGTGCGCAGCACGGACTCAGCCTCACAGAGACAGGACGACGGGGCCAGGGAGCCGGGCGGGCACGTGAGCAGGCGGCCGGGTGTGCAGTGGATGCGCGCACATGCGCAGTAACATGCAACGGGAAGAAACACAGACCCTAGAGCCCGTTTTTAAACAGGCTTGGGTCTGCTAGTTAATAATAAATTGATTGATTTAGACAGCATAATCTTTTGGAACCTTACTTCTATATTGTTGTGGGTATTATTTATTTGATAGCCTTTCCCTCATCTTGTCACAGTCTACTAGCGATACACAATTAAGTCGGTTATTCCTACATACTAAACACTGTGAGGTGTAACAAGGGATTCCTGGCCCCCTAAGCAAACAAACTCACCTCAGTCTTCACACACCCCCTCCTTGCAAGTGAACATTGACGCAGATGCACCCCACCCCATTAGTAAATATAGTCACATAGCTCCACTGCGCTAATGCTTTGCAAAGTGGGTGGGAGGAGAAGCAGGCTCCCGTTGCCAACCCCTCCTCTCCATTGTAGGAGTCACAATGAGCTTTTTATACAAGGAAGTGACTAGTCAGATGATAACAAAACCAACGCTTTGGCTTGAGCTTTGCTTTATGGCGACATGTTTTTTCTTTAGTTCTGACTAAAACTCACAGGGCATACTCAGTTTTAGAAAAGTACATTTTTACGTTCACCTTATTAATATTGCCTTGGTTGTGGTGGATGTGTCATGGCATATATGACTGTGTATTACTCCAGAGCAATCTATCTCCTAGAGGCAAACCCATGGCTTCCCTATGGAACATTGAACCTTACTAATCTGTTTCACATCTTTGAGAAATATAAACTAAATCCTTGTGAGCTTATGAAATAAATATGTGAAAATGATTACATTCCACACATAGTCTAAGGCTCCAGCATTCAGAAGCCTCGTCTAATCACACTCACTTCAACAAAGAAAGGTACAGAGATATTTTAAATGCCACTTTCTAAAGAAACTTTTATGGAACTGCCATGGTGGGATTTAATGACTTTAAGCTATCCAGTTAAATGATTTACTTCCATTAAATGAATTGCCTCTATATGTAATTTAAAATACTTTACAAAATTACACAGTAGGTTACAACATGCACAGTTTGAAAGGATCTATTACACGGAATTCGAAGGAACGATTCAACAAAAGCAGGTGGGTTTTTTATGCAGTACTGAATACTAAACAAATATGAAAAATATATACACTATTAAAAGTAAAATAAGCTATGATAGAATTAGTCTTGAAAAGAAAAGCCAATGCTTCTTTGACCGTCCGCTTTGCTTTTATCTTCTTTTTCTTAGCTGGAGCACTCTTCAAACACTTAGTAAATGCTTTGTTAAACTAATTGTACTTCACATATTGATTTTAGTTTTAGAATACAGTTTACTAGGCCTGTGATCACACAGATTACAAATCATTTGTAAATTGGAAATTATATGCATTACACTTACTTTGGTCAGAAACGCATATCTTTGAACTACATTTGTTAGTACTACATTATTATGTGTCTCATTTGTAATATACATAGATTACGTGTGCCTCTATAAAAAGAAGCATTTACATCAAGGCATCTGTGCCTCTAAAAAGAGAAGCAGTTACGTCAAGGTGTAGATAATGCTCCAAAGGAAATTATTTAATGCACAGTGGTATTATAAAGGTAGACATACTCCAATTCAATTCATTTACATCATGATGTTCAAAACTTATCTGCAGTTTTCTTTGGTCATAGATACCGATTCTATCAGCACGCTTTCTACAAACTTATTTTCTCTCCTTCTATTAGCAACCCTCTAGTAACATAAAATCACAGCAAGACAGGGAAATTGAGATGATGTGAGACTATTTTGAGGGAGAAAACTTACTAATAAGTCAGTAACCATATCCCAGTGGGCTACACTCCCTCCACTGATGGTGATGTCGGCATTGGAATGGGGTATGAGTAGTGCTCAAAGAGGGAGCAGAAACCTTGTTATGGTTGCTGCCTCTGCAAGTCCCTCCCTTCCACCAGCTTGCCAAATGATTAATCATTCCAGTGCACTCTTTGTAACCCCCTGCCACCTATTCTCATGGAAATTAGTTAAGTTGTTACAGTTTTATTACACAGTCTCCATCTTCCTGTTCTCCAATCCTGTGCGTTTCCAATTGCATTTTAAGGGAAAAGATAAACAAGAGAGATCACAGAGAAGTTTCATCCCATTTCCCAAGCCCACAGAAAATAAACACCTACTAATCATCACACTTGATCCAGAGATGTATGCAATGAATGAAGAAAACAGGTTAAGAGTCTACAGTTATGGTAAGAGTCTGCCTGTGTGTTGGCGTGTTAGTGATGGGATACACCAACTATTGTTTATTGATAGTAGATTCTGGAGAGACATTAAAGTTTAATGGTTCTTATTAAGTCAGATCTGGAGGGTTCACAGCTTTGACAGCAATGACTTTCATTCAATTCTGGATAACACACAATTGATTCTAAGTCTTTCAATCACAATTTGCATGGGCTGTCTGTTGTATTGATTAAGCAAGAGAATAGGGCATGTCTTTAAATTTAAACTCCAAGAAGTCAAATTTAAAGAACATATTTCCCTACACTATCGTTTAAAATTTTGTTCAACCCCAAATAAAGTCCAGTGTGGACTCAAGGACTGACTCTGGAGAACCCATTTTATTGTTATTTCATTCTTTGAGAAGACACAAGAAATGTTTTGCATAGGCTTCACTGCTCTCAGCCAATTCCATCATGTAGCAGAACAACAGCTAGAAAATAGTGATTTAAAATCACTGGAATTGAACAACAGTGATTCTAGAATTGAACAACAGTGATTCTTGATGAAGGAATTCATTGTTTGACACTGATCATGAAGACAGTGATGATTCGGAGATGGAGGTCAGTGTGTTACAAAACCTGACAGGAGGAACTGGAGATGACCACAGTGTGCAGCAAAGAATAAAGTGCAATACGATCAATTATAACCAGATCGTGCATACAAACTGAAAATGCAAATGGAATGCAACCACATACACAGCACGCTATTTACAGACAATCTGGGCAAACAGTGAACACGTAAATATATATACATACACATACACACATATAACTAACTAATCTATCTAAGTGCACCACAATATAAATGCAAATATATAAAATCATGTGCAGCACCAAAGAAGCAGGATAGAATCAGAATCAACAGGAGAGCAGGGTGAGCAGCAGGTAATCAGATAAAACAAAGTACCAAGGATTAGGCATAAAGCAAGGTCTCAGACAGGATAAACAGAATTTGGCAATATGGAGACAAAGGCAGGATTCAGGACAAGGAAGAAGAACCGGGATGTCCACAGAGGGAGGCCTGGGATCACAAAGTTCTAGCAACTGGCTGGAGCAGAAGGCAGTCCTTAAATAGTTCAGGAAATTAGTGACAGGAAGCAGCTGGTGGCGTGCTTCTGCAACAAGTGCTCCTGAACCACCCACAGGTCATAACAGGTACTGCAAGTCCTTGTAAGAGAAAAGCCACCTGCTGGTGGACTGTAGAAATTCAGAGCTGCTCAAAGTCCCCAGAGCCCACTGCTGATGGCATAATAAAAGTCCTCGGCAGTCCATGCCAATACTGCCAACCAGCAGACTGGAAAGGGCAATATACAATTCCTAAGACAGTAATATGCAAGCTCGGTGCTCTACTGATTGTGGTATGACTCAGGAGTGCCCCAAGATTCCCATTTAATGGCACATATGGAATCAACATGGGCGTGGAATGTGGCAATCACTTGCTGCACTTACAATTGTTACTAACTGATAAAGTTATTGAGAAAATTGTCGCTGACTGGAACACTGAGCAACAATTAGCTACTAGAATTAAAGGCTTGCGATGTAAAACAGCAAATTTCCATGGAAATCAATACACAGCTTTTTGATGCAAAACACTGGATAATCAGCCCGCTAGGAAGGATTTCATTTTATTAATACAATTATCCTTGTTTGGACATATTTTGGTAAGTTACAGCAACATATAAAAAAAAACAAAAAAAAAACACCTTAAAAGTTTTGAATTGGAAGCAGAAATTAAACATTCAGGAGATTAACCTCCTTAGCTGTAACCCCGAGCTACACTCGTGGTAGCCGCGGGAGGTCCATGCAGAGCATTGCACTCAGTAGGCATTCTCATTTACCTCCCGGGTGATCCAGATGCTGGTGGCCATTCCGCTTCCTGTCCTAGGAGGCTCTGTATCCTATAAACAAAAACATGCATTGATTACAAATGCAGCTTTACCTTGTACAGGTGCAAGCACTGGTGTAAAAGGGACACTAGAAAAAACGCACAACAGCACATATACCAGTGTATAGCTGCACACTGTTATTTTAACCACTTGAGGACCACAGTCTTTTCGCCCCTTAAGGACCAGAGCCTTTTTCTCCATTCAGACCACTGCAGCTTTCACGGTTTATTGCTCGCTCATACAACCTACCACCTAAAGGAATTTTACCTCCTTTTCTTGTCACTAATACAGCTTTCTTTTGGTGCTATTTGATTGCTACTGCGAGTTTTACTTTTTATTATATTCATCAAAAAAGACATGAATTTTGTCAAAAAAGACTTTTTTAACTTGCTGTGCTGACATTTTTCAAATAAAGTAAAATTTCCTATACATTTGAGCGCAAAAGTTATTCTGCTACATGTCTTTGATAAAAAAAAAAAACATTCAGTGTATATTTATTGGATTGGGTAAAAGTTATAGCATTTACAAACTATGGTGCCAAAAGTGAATTTTCCCATTTTCAAGCATCTCTGACTTTTCTGCGCACCTGTCAGGTTTCATGAGGGGCTAAAATTCCAGGATAGTACAAATACCCCCCAAATGACCCCATTTTGGAAAGAAGACATCCCAAAGTATTCAGTGAGAGGCATGGTGAGTTCATAGAAGATTTTATTTTTTGTCACAAGTTAGCGGAAAATGACACTTTGTGACAAAAAAACAAAACAAAAAAAGTTTCCATTTCTTCTAACTTGCGACAAAAAAAAATGAAATCTGCCACGGACTCACTATGCTCCTCTCTGAATACCTTGAAGTGTCTACTTTCCAAAATGGGGTCATTTGTGTGGTGTGTTCACTGTCCTGGCATTTTGGGGGGTGCCTAATTGTAAGCACCCCTATAAAGCCTAAAGATGCTCATTGGACTTTGGGCCCCTTAGCGCAGTTAGGCTGCAAAAAAGTGCCACACATGTGGTATTGCCGTACTCAGGAGAAGTACTATAATGTGTTTTGGGGTGTATTTTTACACATACCCATGCTGGGTGGGAGAAATATCTCCGTAAATGACAATTGTTTTATTTTTTTTACACACAATTGTCTATTTATAGAGATATTTCTCCCACTCAGCATGGGTATGTGGAAAAATACACCCCAAAACACATTATACTACTTCTTCTGAGTACGGAGATACCACATGTGTGGCACTTTTTTGCACCCTAACTGCGCTAAGGGGCCCAAAGTCCAATGAGTACCTTTAGGATTTCACAGGTCATTTTGAGAAATTTCGTTTCAAGACTACTCCTCACGGTTTAGGGCCCCTAAAATGCCAGGACAGTATAGGAACCCCACAAATTACCCCATTTTAGAAAGAAGACACCCCAAGGTATTCCGTTGGTGAGTTCATAGAAGATTTTTTTTTGTCACAAGTTAGCGGAAATTGATTTTAATTGTTTTTTTTCACAAAGTGTCATTTTCCGCTAACTTGTGACAAAAAATAAAATCTTCTATGAACTCACCATACTCCTAACGGAATACCTTGTGGTGTCTTCTTTCTAAAATGGGGTCATTTGTGGGGTTCCTTTACTGCCCTGGCATTTTAGGGGCCCTAAACCGTGAGGAGTAGTCTTGAAACCAAATGTCGCAAAATGACCTGTGAAATCCTAAAGGTACTCATTGGACTTTGGGCCCCTTAGCACAGTTAGGCTGCAAAAAAGTGTCACACATGTGGTATCGCCGTACTCAGAAGAAGTAGTATAATGTGTTTTGTGGTGTATTTTTACATATAACCATGCTGGGTGGGAGAAATATCTCTGTAAATGACACATTTTTGATTTTTTTTACACACAATTGTCCATTTACAGAGAGATTTTCTCCCACCCAGCATGGGTATGTGTAAAAATACACCCCAAAACACATTATACTACTTCTCCTGAGTACGATGGTACCACGTGTGAGACTTTTTTGCAGCCTAGGTGCGCTAAGGGGCCCAACGTCCTATTCACAGGTCATTTTGAGACATTTGTTTTCTAGACTACTCCTCACGGTTTAGGGCCCCTAAAATGCCAGGGCAGTATAGGAACCCCACAAGTGACCCCATTTTAGAAAGAAGACACCCCAAGGTATTCCGTTAGGGGTATGGTGAGTTTATAGAAGATTTTATTTTTTGTCACAAGTTAGTGAAAAATGACATTTTGTGAAAAAAACAATAAAAATCCAATTTCCGCTAACTTTTGACAAAAAATAAAATCTTCTATGAACTCATCATACACCTAACAGAATACCTTGGGGTGTCTTCTTTTTAAAATGGGGTCACTTGTGGGGTTCCTATACTGCCCTGGCATTTTACGGGCCCAAAACTGTGAGTAGTCTGGAAACCAAATTTCTCAAAATGACTGTTCAGGGGTATAAGCATCTGCAAATTTTGATGACAGGTGGTCTATGAGGGGGCAAATTTTGTGGAATCGGTCATAAGCAGGGTGGCCTCTTAGATGAAAGGATGTATTGGGCCTGATCTGATGGATAGGAGTGCTAGGGGGGTGACAGGAGGTGATTGATGGGTGTCTCAGGGGGCGGTTAGAGGGGAAAATAGATGCAATCAATGCACTGGGGAGGTGATCGGAAGGGGGTCTGAGGGGGATCTGAGGGTTTGGCCGAGTGATCAGGAGCCCACACGGGGCAAATTAGGGCCTGATCTGATGGGTAGGTGTGCTAGGGGGTGACAGGAGGTGATTGATGGGTGTCTCAAGGTGTGATTAGAGGGGGGAAATAGATGCAAGCAATGCACTAGCGAGGTGATCAGGGCTGGGGTCTGAGGGCGTTCTGAGGTGTGGGCGGGTGATTGGGTGCCCGCAAAGGGCAGATTAGGGTCTAATCTGATGGGTAACAGTGACAGGTGGTGATAGGGGGTGATTGATGGGTAATTAGTGGGTGTTTAGAGGAGAGAAGAGATGTAAACACTGCACTTGGTAGGTGATCTGATGTCGGATCTGCGGGCGATCTATTGGTGTGGGTGGGTGATCAGATTGCCCGCAAGGGGCAGGTTAGGGGCTGATTGATGGGTGCAGTGACAGGGGGTGATTCACGGGTGATTGACGGGTGATCAGGGGGGATAGATGCATACAGTACACGGGGGGGGGGGGGGGTGATCAGGAGGGAGTAGGGGGCAGATTAGGGACTAAAAAAAAAAAATAGCGTTGACAGATAGTGACAGGGAGTGATTGATGTGTGATTAGGGGGGTGACTGGGTGCAAACAGTGGTCTGGGGGGTGGGCAGGGGGGGGGGGAATCAGTGTGCTTGGGTGCAGACTAGGGTGGCTGCAGCCTGCGCTGGTGGTCCCTCGGACACTGGGACCACCAGGGCAGGAGGCAGCCAGTATAATAGGCTTTGTATACATTACAAAGCCTACTATACCACGTTCATGCGGCGATCCGGGTGCTAGTAACCCGCCGGCGCTTCCGAACGGCCGGCGGGTTACAGCGAACGGGCGGCGGAGCCAGTCCCCGGTGGCTGATCGTGTCACGAATGACGCAATCGCCGCATAGCAACACCCGCAGCCGCCCCCGCCGATGGGCGTATTGCGGGCGTTAGGGCCCGGACTTTGCCGCCGCCCATCGGCTGGGGGCGGTCGGGAAGTGGTTAAAGAAGGCAATTATGGAAACTGCAAAAATCTTTTGAAGAATAGCAAAAAAATCTTTATTATATAATTATAGTCAATATTATGACAAAATCAGTGATTGCAGTCATCAATCAAAACCCCATATTCGTGCCCCCCAGATTATTAAAAATCAACCATCAGTTTATCAGATTGGTATGTGTCTATTCCTCCAGTAAATCACGTGAGGTATCCTGGCCTATAAGCCTGATAAAAAATACCGGCAGCCAGTCATGTCTATTATAGACAAGCTTGTATACACTCACAGAGGTAATATTACAAAAAATGCTGGCGACCAATATGATCAACTTTTAAATGAACGCCAATTGCCAAGCCAATCATATAGTTAGGGTAGGGCCACCCAGGCTATCCTAAAAATAATATCAGTCACATCAAAGGTATTATCGATCACTGTCCTATAGGCAAACAGCCATGACTATACAATGGACATGCAAGAAAAAATATAGAAAACAAAATGTGCGCACAAAAGTGTGGTACCACACACTTAAGCACACGGTACTGTTTATCACTTGAATGATCTCAACTTTTTATATCCAGTGTATATGCTGTGATCTCCTTGTTATCTCTTATGGTTATCATATAATCACTGTTCTACTAGATAAACAAGCAACCGTCCTCCATTAGACAATTAGCATATGCTTGAATAGCACTCAGATCTCTTATAGCATTTCAGTATTGCAGCAGATGAAAATCATCCTTTTGCATAACATGCAATTTAAATGGCATAGGCGGAACAGAGTTTAATTCACTGTCCAATCGTAACAGGAATCCATCTTATATAGTGTGGCTATTGCTAATGTACAGCTTGTCATTTTTAAAAAACAAAGTTCCACAGACCATGCTGCCAATACAGCGCCAGTACATCAATAAAGCATGTTCTAGGGCGGTTATACCTATCAATCCACTAAGGAGTCTACCTTATAGGTTTCCTAAGTGTGACTTTCTTGGTATGCCTGGGCCCAGGCTCCTCCATTTGGCTGCAGTGCTAACATGCTGGCATCGCCTCTGCAGCGTTCAGCAGAGTACGTGAGCTACATTGATGTATTTCATCCCGCCCCCGGAGCTTCGTCAGAATGCTGTCACGTATTACGTGTAACTGCGTATGCTAGAATGTTTGTTTTTATAGCTGATGTGGGCCGTGCAGGGTTTTTCTAAGAGTATTGCCATCTTGTGGCTAAAGTTCAAATTGCTCCTTAACCTCCTTAGCGGTAACCCCGTGTGTGACACGGGGTAAGCCGCCGGAGGGTGCCGCTCAGGCCCTGCTGGGCCGATTTAAATAATTTTTTTTTGCTGGACGCAGCTAGCACTTTGCTAGCTGCGCCAGCACCCCGATCGCTGCCGCCGCGCGCCCGATCGCCGCTATCTGGTGCGGCGCGCGCCCCCCCCCCCCCAGACCCCTGCGCTGCCTGGCCAATCAGTGCCAGGCAGCGCCAAGGGGTGGATCGGGTCTCCCAATGACGTCCCTGACGTCGGTGACGTCATCCCGCCCCGTCGCCATGGCGACGGGGGAAGCCCTCCAGGAAATCACGTTCTTTGAACGGGATTTCCTGATCGCCTATCGCCGGAGGCGATCGGCGGGGCCCTGGGCTCGCCACATGATTTTAAAAAAAAAAAATTTAAAAAAACTGCTGCGCTGCCCCCTGGCGGTATTTTCCAATGGGAGCAATGTGTATTAAACCAGCCAGTTGTATTTTGGGGACATCTTGTGGTAGGTTACTATTATCACATGCCCATTTTCATCTCACAGTTTACATAGAATACCCCATATCCTGGAAGTTGTTTTCCCCCTTATATCCTAGCTTATTATCTCTAATCCATACAATCCATGTTTATATATTTATATCCTTATTAGGCATTGTTTTTTTCAGAAAGAGAAAAAGCATAGAAACTAATTCTTAAATGGAGTATATTGGGATCCATATGAGGTCAAATGATACTGCTATAATATAATTCTATTGCAAGCATGAACAGGCATATGTATATATATTAGAGCCAGCACCCCCGAATTTATCAACCCAATGGCCTTTTCCCCATTATCAAATGCATTTATATACACCTATATTTACAGAAACACCTTTAGAGTTAAATCAGTATTTAGTCCTCGAGGACTCAATGTATCCAATACATATATCCAGTAACTTTCTTTTTTATACAGCTCTTTCTCTGAATTCAAGAATCTAATTCCTGGATCTAAATGGAATATTGCTTTCCTCTTTAGGAGATAGGGATCTGAATTATGATACGTGGCAAAATGTAGGGGCACTGGAATTTTTTCTTTATTATCCTGTTCCTCTTTTCCTGCATCAATAAAAGTTCTTGAATCCTTGAACTCATCTCTCTTTTTGTCTTCCCTATGTAAAATTTACCACATGGGCACATCATCTGGTAAACCTCATTTTTTATTTTGCATGTCATAGGGTATCTTATATCAAACTTTTGTATTGGTTGAATTAGTAAATTTGTCACCTCTACGAGTTGACATATGGAGCAGTCATTGCATCTATGCATACCATTTTTTCATCTAAAAAACTGTTTGGGTTGGGCCTTATATTCTGAGGATGTCAGCATGTCCGCTAGATTTCTGTTCCTTCTTGCAGTCAGTATAGGTCGTGGTCCCACTATCTTAGCAAGTCTTTTGTCTTCTAACAGTATAGGCCAAAATCTATGCATGGTATTTTTTAGTCTACTACAATGTGCCCCATATGTTGTATTCAGTCTGGGATATTGGTGACCATCTCTTTTGTCCTTTTTGTCAGTAATGTATCCCTGTTGGTTATCAGTACCCTATATAGTGCCGATTTTAGTAACTTATGGGGATAACCCCGTGCCCTAAGTCTTTCTTTCAACTCATGGGCCTCCCTCTTAAATTGTGCTGTATCACTACAGGTTCTCTGGAGTCTTAAAAATTGTCCTATAGGAACTGCCCTCTTTTGTGATTTTAAATGAGCACTATCATAATGGAGCAGGAGATTCCCCACTGTGGGTTTCCTATATGTTGATGTGATCAACTTGTTACCTTCTTCATTTTTACATCCAAGAACTCAATTTCCTGATCATTAACTTTATATGTTAGGAAGATATTATGAGTATTTTTATTAAGAGATTGCATGAATTGTTCCAACTCCAATCTAGTTCCTGTCCATAACATGAATAAATCATCCACGTAACGTAGCCACAGGGGAGCGTGCTCCTGGAAAGCTGGCTCCACGTAGACCACCTCTTCCTCCCATGTGCCCAAGTGGAGACATGCATACACCGGAGAGCACGCCGCCCCCATGGTGACGCCCCTTTTCTGTCTGTAGAATTTTCCATTGAAGGAGAAATAGCTGTTCTCTAATATGAATCTCAATAATTTGCCTACAAAGTCATTATGAATGTCCTCATGTGGATAATATTTGTACAGATATTTTTCAACAACCCTTAGGCCCACTTTATTCGGTATAGAAGTACATAGGGATTCTACATCTAAACCCACAAGTAAAGCCCCATCAGGGACTATAACTAGGGTTGGGATGACGAATCTGGCGAATCCACGAATTCCTTCGAATATTGGGAAATATTCGAGAGTCATGGATTCAAATTCTGGATGGATGCTGGCTCCCCACAAAAGATGGCACTCTGATCGACACAGCAATCGCTACTGAACACCCCTAAACGGGGTCCACAAGGGAATTCTATAAACAATAACATGCATTGATTGCAAATGCAGCTTTACCATGTACAGGTGCAAGCACTGGTGTAAAAGGGACACTAGAAAACACACAACAGCACATATACCAGTATATAGCTGCACACTTATTTTAAAGAAGGCAATTATGGACACTGCAAAAATCTTTTCAAGAATAGCAAAACATCATAGGCCCAGTTCACATTAGCATTTGCCAACGGAACCGGCCGTATGGTTCCGTGATCCGTTCTGCTGAGTGGACGAAAAAATGCTGCAGGACCCAATTTTCCAGACTGTTTCGCTCAGCGGAACGGAAATGGAAGGTTTTGCAGCATATAGGAACCAATGAAAATGGATGTTTTACAGCACACTGGCTGTAAAACGGACCGTTTTCACTGGATCCAGCTGACCTGATCCATAAAAACCCGCTAATGTGAACCGGGCCTTATTATACAATTATAGTCAATATTATGACAAAATCAGCAATTGCTGTCATCCGTCATAACCCCATATTCACATATTCAAACCCCCCAGATTATTAAAAATCAACCATCAGTTTATCACATTGGTATATGTCTATTCCTCCAGTAAATCACGTGAGGTATCCTGGCCTATATGCCTGATAAAAAATACCGGCAGCCAGTTCATCTCTATAATAGACAAGCTTGAAAAAAAATTGTATACACTCACAGAGGTGATATTACAAAAAATGCTGGCGACCAATATGATCAACGTTTAAATGAACGCCAATTGCCAAGCCAATCATATAGTTAGGGTAGGGCCATCCAGGCTATCTAAATCTAAAGGTGTTTCTGTAAATATAGGTGTATATAAATGCATTTGATGATGGGGAAAAGGCCATTGGGTTAATAAATTTGGGGGTGCTGGCTCCTATATCTATACATATGCCTGTTCATGCTTGCAATAGAATTATATTATAGCAGTATCATTTGACCTCATATGGATCCCAATATACTCCATTTAAAAATTAGTGTCTTTGCTTTTTCTCTTTCCGAAAAAAACAACGCCTAATAAGGATATACATATATAAACATGGATTGTCTGGATTAGAGATAAGCTAGGATATAAGGGGGAAAAAAACTTCCAGGATATGGGGTATTCTATGTAAACTGTGAGATGAAAATGGACATGTAATGATAGTAACCAACCACAAGATGTCACCAAAATACAACTGGCTGGTTTAATACACATTGCTCCCATTGGAGTTAAGGAGCAATTTGAACTTTAGCCACAAGATGGCAATACTCTTAGAAAAAATCATTTATTGATGTACTGGCGCCGTATTTGCAGCATGGTCTGTGGAACTTTGTTTTTTAAAACGACAAGCTGTACATTAGCAATAGCCACACTATATAAGATGGATTCCTGTTGCGATTGGACAGGGAATTAAACTCTGTGGCTGTTCCGCCTATGCTATTTCAATTGCAAGTTATGCAAAAGGATGACTTTAATCTGCTGCAATACTGAAACGCTATAAGAGATCTGAGTGCTATTCAAGCTTATGCTAATTGTCTAATGGAGGATGACTGCTTGTTTATCTAGTGGAACAGTGATTATATGATAACCATAAGAGATGATAATAAGGAGATCACATCATATACTCTGGATATACAAAGTTGAGATCATTCAAGTGATAAACAGTACTGTGTGCTTAAGGACACACTTTTTTAAATGTGGTACCACGCTTTTGTGCGTGCATTTTGTTTTCTATATTTTTTCTTGCATGTCCATTGTATAGTCATGGCTGTTTGCCTATAGGACAGTGATCGATAATACCTTTGATGTGACTGATATTAATTTTAGGATAGCCTGGGTGGCCCTACCCTAACTATATGATTGGCGTGGCAATTGGCGTTCATTTAAAAGTTGATCATATTGGTCGTCAGCATTTTTTGTAATATTACCTCTGTGAGTGTATACAAGCTTGTCTATAATAGACATGAACTAGCTGGCAGTATTTTTTATCAGGCTTATATGCCAAGATACTGGAGGAATAGACACGTACCAATGTGATAAACTGATGGCTGATTTTTTATAATCTGGGGGGTACGAATATGGGGTTTTGATTGATGACAGTAATCACTGATTTTGTCATAATATTGACTATAATTATATAATAAAGATTTTTTGCTATTCTTGAAAAGATTTTTGCAGTTTCCATAATTGCCTTCTTTAAAATAACAGTGTGCAGCTATATACTGGTATATGTGCTGTTGTGTGTTTTCTAGAGGCTCTGTATCCCCCTGGTGAGATTGCCGACTGTCGTCATGATGCAGCCGGCAATCTCACTATAGGTTTACAGCGCCACACGGAGAACAGAGGGAGAACTGCAGCGCTGAATCCCAGGGATTTGAGTAAGTGCAGGGGCTGCTCCAGGCTTTCTCATGGTATGATTTTTGTTCTTGCTTTTAGGGTCTAAAAGCACATTTAAAAATTGTACCACTTTTAGACCCTAAAATCAGGAAGAAATCATACTGCCAGGGAGGTTAATGCAAATACTGCTAATAGAATCAACTTAACAAATTTCCCATTAACTCCAAATCAAGTATTTTATATTAAATAAAAGGTTGTGATTTTCATACATTTGCCAAAGTGCTTTGCAAAAAACATTCATTATTATGGCCTGGACTCAATACAGTTTAGGCAGTGGTGCCTCGATATGCAGTATTGCAGTTTGGTTAATATTGGCACAGTTTATGGTACATTTTGGAGTCTTTTTTAGCAAAGATATTATGAGTCTCTAGCTTAACCATTTAAGCCTTCTGGACGTAGAAGCTACGTCCAGAAGGCCGTGTGCACGCACGCTCATGCTCGCGGATCGTTAGCCCAGTAATCAATTAATCGGGACATGGTGCCCGATGATTGATTCCTCTCCCCGGCAGAAAAAGCGACTGCTTCTCTCAGAAGCCTCGCTTTTTCTGCCTCTTAAATCCCCCTACGTCCCTCTAAGCGTACATGTTACGCTTAGAGTGACGTCATGTAAACAAACTCAAGCCACATCTACATGTAAAAAAAAAATAAAAAAAATCACATATTTACATAAAAAAAAAATTACTGTTTACATCCCACCCTCCCTAAAATACCAAAATAAAATGTTTAATAAAAAAAAAAAAAAAATTACAATAAAAAAAAAAAAAAAACCTTAAAGATTTACCTAAGGGTCTAAACTTTTTAAATATCAAAGTAAAGATGAAATATTTCTATTTTTTTATTATAAGCTTGTAAATAGTGATGGATACAAAACGGAAAAAAATGCACTTTTATTTCCAAATAAAATATTGTTGCCATACATTGTGATAGGGACATAAATTAAATGGTGTAATACCCGGGACTATTAGGCAAATACAATACGTGGGTTTTAATTATGGAGGCATGTATTATTTTAAAACTAGAATGGCCGAGAAATAATGCATTTTTTCAGGTTTTTTTCTTATTCTTCCTCCTATTCTTATTCTTCCTGTTAAAAATGCATTCACAGTAAAGTGGCTCTTAGCAAAATGTACCACCGAAATAAAGCTTAATTGGTGGCGGAAAAAACAAGATATAGATCAGTTCATTGTGATAAGTAGTGATAAAGTTATAGGCTAATGAATGGGAGACGATAATTGTTCAGATGCATAAAGTGAAAAAGACTTAAGGCTGAAGTGGTTAAATTCCTAGTTCCCTCTGAAAGTGTGACTAAATCATTCCAAATAAAAAATATTTACAATAAATAAGTTGTGTGTAGTAAGTTACTCTAAGTAATAAGGGCACACTGAATTGATGGATTGTTTTTATCTGTTGATTTAGTGTTTGTCTAATGTTTTGTAAGGCCTGGAACCTACTAGCTGGGCTTTTCTAAGGCATTTCTAAGTGCTCGTGATTTGAAAAGTGCTTGCTAATGTAATGCTATGGGTGTGATCACATTTGAGGGATGGCTTTTTTTAAAATCCCCAATAGCATTACATTAAAAAATCTTTTCAAATCCCAAGCACTTAGAAAAGTCTGCTAGTGGGTCCCAGGCCTTTTGGTCTATCACAATAAACACATTTTAGAACAGGTAGCTATACCCCTAGCCAGAAATATTTATAAATGTATTGGTTGTTTACTTCCTACAACTTACCTGGTCTACTGGTATTCAGGTGAATACCTGCAGTGCTTATGTTCATCTGTGTACATTTTCCTTACTTTATGACATAGTTGGCCCAATGCAATAAGCTTCATCAATACTGCAAAAACTAGGCTATAAATTATAGGTGGTCACCACATCTTACTGAGACCTGCGTTCAATTATAGTTCATTGTATTAATGCTAGCACAATCTTATATGTAGACAAACGCCTTATGACACATCACTGCTCATGATGTGCTGTGGCTAGTGCAGCATCCTTACTTAGCTACTGCAGCAGTGGAACGGTCTATGGTGCTGATAATGTTCAACTCTGTCTGCAGGAAAGCAGAGAAACAATTCCTCCCATTCTCCAGCACAGCACAAGCCCCTTATCTATGGGAGCTAGAAACCAATAGATATAAACCTCTAAATGTGGGGATAATCTGTTCTCGTTACCAACTGCCTTGGTGGTCACTAGTAGGTGAAGGTGCCTTGCCAAAAGGGCTATGGTTAGGTAGCCTTGACCTAGTAAAGCACCAAACTGATTGCTGATTGTAATGGGAGCTCTTGGTCCACTTCCTGGCTTGGTGAAGTACCCTGTAATTGGAGCAATTAGATAAGCACTCCAGCCCAGCTAATGTGTACAAGGATCTCTTGAGCGCTTTTTAACATTCTGCTCTAAGATAAAACAGGTATGTAAGTTTATTAATACCACTAATTCAAACAGATTTGCTGACAAATTCGAATACATTCATTCATCCAAACTTCTTGCAGCCAAATACTAGTCTTTGTACTATGTCTCTAAGACCTTTTTCCTAGAGACTGAATTATTTCCTAGATTTTGGTTTGAACTGATAAAAAAAAATCTAAATAAAAAAAAAATGCACATTCTTCATGCTTGTAACACTGAGGAAACTTATTAGATGTCAACAGTAACAGATATCAAGGTCAGGAGAGAGGACAACATTTGAAAACTGATATATGAAAAAAAAAAACACTTTGCAGTTTATAAATAAGAGCTTGTTTAGGAAACTGCGCTATATGTGATAAAGCAAACCAACTTGATATACAAGAATTTGGTACTTTTACATCCAATCACAATTTGGTGTGATGGTACGTGTCCTGAAAATTCACTTTGTAACATGGAATATAATATATATATATATGACGTTTTCCACATATTGTCATATTACTGCCACAAACATGAATCAATTTTATTGGAATTCCACATGAAAGACCAATACAAAGTGGTGTACACATGAGAAGTGGAGCTAAAATCATACATGATTCCAAACATTTTTTACAAACAAAACTGCAAAGTGGGGTGTGCATAATTATTCAGCTCCCTTTGGTCTGAGTGCAGTCAGTTGCCCATAGACATTGCCTGATGAGTGCTAATGACTAAATAGAGTGCACCTATGTGTAATCTGATGTCAGTACAAATACAGCTGCTCTGTGAGGGCCTCAGAGGTTGTCTAAGAGAATATTGGGAGCAACAACACCATGAAGTCCAAAGAACACACCAGACAGGTCAGGGATAAAGTTATTGAGAAATTTAAAGCAGGCTTAGGCTACAAAAAGATTTGAAATGGAAGAAGTATGGCACAACTGTAAACCTACCAAGACAAGGCCGTCCACCTAAGCTCACAGGCCGAACAAGGAGAGCGCTGATCAGAAATGCAGTCAAGAGGCCCATGGTGACTCTGGACGAGCTGCAGAGATCTACAGCTCAGGTAAGGGAATCTGTCCATAGGACAACTATTAGTCGTGCACTGCACAAACTTGGCCTTTATGGAAGAGTGGCAAGAAGAAAGCCATTGTTAACAGAAAAGCATAAGAAGTCCTGTTTGCAGTTTGCCACAAGCCATGTGGGGGACACAGCAAACATGTGGAAGAAGGTGCTCTGGTCAGATGAGACCAAACTGGAACTTTTTGGCCAAAATGCAAAACGCTACGTGTGGCGGAAAACTAACACTGCACATCACTCTGAACACACTATCCCCGCTGTCAAATATGGTAGTGGCAGCATCATGCTCTGGGGTTGCTTCTCTTCAGCAGGGACAGGGAAAGCTGTTCAGAGTTGATGGGAAGATGGATGGAGCCAAATACAGGGCAATTTTGGAAGAAAACCTCTTGGTGTCTGCAAAAGACTTGAGACTGGGGCGGAGGTTCACCTTCCAGCAGGACAACGACCCTAAACATAAAGCCAGGGCAACAATGGAATGGTTTAAAACAAAACATATCCATGTGTTAGAATGGCCCAGTCAAAGTCCAGATCTAAATCCAATCGAGAATCTGTGGCAAGATCTGAAAACTGCTGTTCACAAATGCTGTCCATCTAATCTGACTGAGCTGGAACTGTTTTGCAAAGAAGAATGGGCAAGGATTTCAGTCTCTAGATATGCAAAGCTGGTAGAGACATACCCTAAAAGACTGTCAGCTGTAATTGCAGCAAAAAGGTGGTTCTACAAAGTATTGACTCAGGGGGCTTAATAATTACGCACACCCCACTTTGGAGGTTTTTTTTTTTTTTTTTTTTTTTTTTTATATGTTTGGAAAATCATGCATGATTTTTGTTCCACTTCTCATGTGTACACCACTTTGTATTGGTCTTTCACGTGGAATTCCAATAAAATTGATTCATATTTGTGGCAGTAATATGACAAAAATGTGGAAAACTTCAAGGGGGGTGAATACTTTTGCAAACCGCTGTAGACAGTGTGATGTACCTAATCGGTTAATTAAAAAAAAACCCATTATTGTAACATTTTAAGGTGTACCTATTTCCTACAATGATTATATTGGTGTGGTGATCACCTAGGTATTACTAGGGATGAGAATGACAATTTTTTTAATTTGTCTTGGCAAATTGGCCTATTTTCTAATGCTTAACTTATATGTGATAACTTCCAATATTCACATTTACACATTTCTGTGCAGCCAGTTCACTAGCAGATTGTGGGGTGGAATTGCATTGAAGAATACCCCCACATTTAGCAGTTAACTGAAAATCCCCCATATATGCTAGAACCTCCAACTTTGCTAGGTATGTTAAGGAGAACAAAAATAACTTGTAGTTTTTGAGAAAACTGATTTTAAAGATAGAAAAAACAACATTTGCTAATAGACAGTAGAGATGGGCCGAATGGTTCGCCGGCGAACGGTTCCAGGCGAACATCGGGTGGTTCGCCTTCGTAGAGAACCGGGAACTTTTTTTCAAAGTTCGGTTCGCCCATAGACTTTAATGGCCGCCGACTTTGATGTTTAATAGCAAAGTCCCCTTACATTTGTGTGTTGTACAGAGGCGCCAGCAGGATAAAAATTCATAAAATTTTTAAAATTTGTATGGAGGAAGTGGTGGGCTAGCCTCCACAAACAAACAGACGTCCTGTTGTTATATAAATATACAATTTTATTATACGATACCCCACAAAGAAAATGCAACGCGTTTCGCAGGTCAAGCCCGCTTCATCAGGCAAACAAGGGGTTTAACTGTTGGTAAAAGACAAATGATAACATTCAGCAAAAACTAGACAAACGAGGCTATACAGATACTACAGGCTGTGGGAAAAACTATAGACAATATAATTGGTATATAGCATCAAATTGCATGGAGCATTCATTGAGATCGCTTAAAATATACATATGGTCTATGTGCATAATATAATTCCAAAGGGCATATTGGTGGATAGTATAAAGACGATGGGAGAAATGGTTACTGGAGGTGGTGGGGGGAGGAGAGTGTGGGGGGCACAGAGTAGGGAAGTTACAGAGGTTTTATTAGACATGATAAAAAAATAATATTCTTGGCATGGTGGAGAGAGCGATGGGCTTGACATAATCGTAACCCTGGGTGGAAATGGAAAACGCAGGAAAAGAGTAGTAGTGGATGGAAAGGCAGGAAATATATGTGGAAAAAGTAAGTAGTGGGGTGAGAACAATGAGCTGGAGGTAATAAACAGGAAACAATAGACAATAATAGTAGGTTGAAATATCGAAAATGCAGGACTTACCAGGGAATCTGTGGTATCAGGAATAGCGCCTCAGTGTCATACTGTTGGCGCTGGTGTGCTTTAAATGTGTTGAAAAAGGAGGGAAAGGTAATGAGTGGGGGCGTGGGCGAATGTTGGTGGGCGGGGTTAGGTCCTGGCTAGGGGCCGGGCGTATTGGAGGCAGGTCCCATCCTCGGTAGTGAAGTGAGGGAAGGGTGTGTCCCAACTCTGTAGCAAGTGCTGGGTGTATGGGCGAGAATAGCGCAATTGCGCTGTGGATGGGCGTGTAGGGAGGGAGATGTGGCGGCTGGTGTACGTCGCCGAAAAGTGACGTACTGCTGCGGGAGCCGGGAGCTGTGGCCATACTGCGCATGCGTCGGGTATGACGCAGTACGCATTTGGTGTAACGCGCGGCGGGGGCCTATGTTGGTAATGCGCATGCGTCCGAAATGACGCAATACGCATAGGGCGTGTATGATGCACATATGTCAGGGGTAATTGTGCAGGAGGTGTAGCCATTTTTAAAGAGGGCAACTCGCCCTCCCAACTCGTTTGTAGTAGAGGGAAAGATTAGACAACTATTGGACTATGGTAAACATTGGTATTGGTAGTTATCAGTGTATTGGGTAGAGTCAATATGATTATTATAAGTTAAAACTCATATATAAACTAAATATAAACTAAATACAGTAGGCTGTTTAAGGATGGTATTATGCTGCCATCTAATGGTGGATATTTGGTAACACTCTTATATTACTCTTTAACAGAGCATGTTATATATTATTATTTATTATATTTTATTCAATGATGGATGGTTTTCAATGTAACCAGTAAAGTTGCATGAAGATCATGGGGATCATAAAGCATAAGTATACATAAAACATAAAAACTATAACTTGTGTTAAACCTATAAACTGGAAATATAAAAAAATGATACAATAGGATAAAAGTCGTGTAATATTGGAAAGGATACAGGTGTAAATATTATCAAGGTTAACTAGTTCAACGTCATCGTAATCTTCAGTAACCGCATGTATTAAACATAAAAACATAAAAAGATAAAAAATAAAGAAATAAAACGAAATTAAGTCTAATACCAGACATAATAAAAGCCAAAGTCATAATAAAAAGAACCAAGATAAGAGAGAGCGACTGATAAAAGGCAGACGGAGCGAGGGTGTGTTTAATAGATTTTTTCTAGTACTTCATTTAGCCCTTCTGGGGTGAGGGTTTTGAGAGTTTGGATCCAAAACATCTCGTATTTTTTTAGAATATCGTAAGCATTTGGTATTTTGACATCCACTGAATCGATTAGTATAATGTTGAAGAAAGTTGGGTTGTGCTCGTGATGGGTGCTGAAGTGCCGTGAGACGCTGTGAAGGGGGAAACTGTTGATGATGTTACGTTTATGTTGTCCGATTCTGCAACGTGCAAGTTGAGTGGTTCTCCCCACATATTGGATGTTGCAGGGGCATGAAATAAGATAAATTACATATTTGGATTCGCAGGAGAGGCGTGTCTTGATGGGGTATTTGATGCCTGTGGTGGTTGATGTAAATGAGGCGCCTGATTGTATGAATTGGCATGCTAAACACCGGTTTTTCCTGCATGGGGAGCAGCCCGGTTCCTGTGGTAGTGAGATATTTGGGGGAGATCGGTTATTTATTTTGCGTAATTTACTGGGTGCTAGAAGGTTGCGGAGGTTTGGGGCTCTTCTAAAAGTAATTGAGGGTGTTTTGGGTAGGAGGGGTCGCAAGTGGGGGTCCTGCATTAATATGTCCCATCTATTTTTCAATATATTGCGTATGGTAGTGTGTTGAGCATTGTAACGAGTAATGAATCTTGGTGGGTCCTTCCTTATAGTCTGTGGGGGTACTTCTGGGTGTGAATGAGGGTGTTCGGCTCTATATATGGCGTCTCTGATCAGTTTCCTGGGATACTGTCTGTCTGTAAACTTCTTAGTGAGAACCTCGGATTGTAAGTGGAATTGCTTAGGGTCGGTGCAATTCCTGTGGATCCTTCTGTACTGACTGTAGGGGGTATTGGTGATCAAGGGATGATGGTGGAAGCTGTTAAAATGTATGTAATTGTTAGCGTCGACTGGTTTGAAGTATGTCTTGGTTTTAATGCAATTATTTTCGATGTATAGTGTAAGATCTAAAAATTCTATGGACTGGGGGTGGTGGTGGAATGTAAACTGTAGTTCTGCTGGGTTTGAGTTGAGATAACTGACAAATTTTGGGATGAGAAGGACATCGCCCTTCCAAATGAAAATGAGGTCATCTATGTAACGTTTGTAGAATATTATGTTGTTGGAAAATGGGTTATGTGGAGAAAATTTTAATGATTCCAGGAGGCCTATGGTGAGGTTAGTGTAGGAGGGAGCAAATGAGCTCCCCATGGCCGTCCCGCTGGTCTGATGATAGATTTTGTCGTTGAACGTAAAGATGTTGTTATGGAGTATGAATTCTGCGCATTGAAGAAGGAATGTTTGTTGCGCGGGGGGCATAAGTGGGTTGGTGGCTAGGGCATATTGCAGGGCTTGGAGGCCATAAGGGTGAGGTATATTAGTATACAGAGCTGTGACGTCGCATGTAAGCCAAATGTAATCGGTCTGCCAGGTGATATCGTGTAGAAGGTGGATGAGCTCTTTGGAGTCTTTGAGATAAGATGGAAGGGATCGTACAAGTGGTTGCAAGTGTTGGTCTAGGTATTTTGATAGGTTGCAAGTGATAGAATTCATCCCGGAGATAATAGGTCTTCCTGGTGGTTTTTGGAGATTCTTGTGTATTTTTGGTAAGTAATAAAAAATGGGGGTAGTGGGTTGTGTGTTGATAATAAAATTTCTTTCATTTTTTGTAACTATGTTTGACATGAATGCTGTATTGATAAATGATTTGAGGGTATTATTGAGGTCCAAGAGGGGGTCGGTGGTTAATGTCTCATAATGTTTTGGGTTGTCGAGGAGCCTGGCCGCTTCCTCTAAATAGTCAGTACGATTAAGAATTACTATACCTCCGCCTTTATCTGCTGGTTTAATGACTAAATTAGGATTGGATTGAAGTTTTCTGAGGGCGGAGGATTCTTGGTCTGTGAGGTTGGATTTGGAAATGGGTTGGATATCTGATATATTCTGTAAATCTTTTAGGATAAGAGAGTAAAATGTTTCTATGAAACAGCCCTTGGAGGCTACTGGGTAGAATCTAGATCTTCCTTTTAACTGAGTCGTGATGTATCTCTCTAGATTGAGGTCAGGCAGGGAGACAGATGTGGTGGGTATGTCGTCATTAGCTGTGATGATGAGGGAGGTGAGGTCTGTGTTATCAGAGGGTTTGAGGTTTTTCATGGCGAAGTGTCTTTTCAAGGTTAGTTTGCGGATATAGGTGTTTAGATCTGTGAAGAGTTCAAAATTATTGATTTGATTGGTGGGACAAAAAGAAAGGCCTTTTTCAAGTAATGTGGTTTCATGGGTGGTAAGAATGTGGTTTGATAGGTTAAAAATGCATTTGGTAGAGGGTGGGGAGGGGGTCAGTGGGGTTAGCACTTGTTTCTTTTTCCTTTTCCCTTTCCCTCTACTTCCTCTTTTTCTGTATCTGATAGCTGTCGTTTGGCTTTGTTGGTGGGTTGGAGAAAAACCTTTTCTGACCTGGGGCTCGGAAGCTGGGTTGCTAGTATGTTCTGGGATAGAGCTGAGGGAAGCTCTAAAAAAGAAGGCGACAAAGTTTGATTGGCCGAATTGGAATCTGGGATGAGGGGGTTGTCTGCATTGGATGGCGACTGGGTATTGGTATTGGTTTGTGTTGTGGAGCCTTGTATGTTGTTGGTTGGGGATTCGGTGTTCTGGGACTGTGTCACGGGATGTAGTGTGTAGTTAAGTGTTTCTGATCCGGAGTCACAGAGGCTAATTTGAGAGAGGGAAGTGGGTGTGTCTGGGATTTCTGAGGGTGGTCTGCCAGATTCTGCAGTTATATTCTCCTTGATAGTTTGGGGTTCGGATAGAGTGGGCGGTGGGCCATTCGGGATGAAATTGAATTTGAGGGTGGACTGGTATTTAGTAATGGTTTTCCTGCTTGTTCCAGCATGTGGGGATGAGACCGTGGGTCTTTTTTTATCCAGTTTTGTGCGTTGGGTCTTTGGTGTTGTGGAGGAGACCTTGGTGATATCAAAGCAGTTCAGGGGGGGAGGCATGCCCTGAAAGCTTGTGGGTTTGACAGGAATGTTTCTCCGTGGTGGTGGGATGGGGATAATGGGTTGGGGTGTGGGTGTGAGTGGTGGGGGGCCTGTGTTGGACGTGTGAGCTGTGGGAAGGGGGTGTTGGTCCTGGGGGGGTGAGGGCCGATGATGTTTGGGATTTGGCTATTGGTGTGGGTGGGAGGGGTGGTGGTGGGAATGGCGGATATCTGATAGGTGGTGGGGGGATATTCAAACTCATGAGTGGGACTAGTGGTGGTAGTGAAATTGGGCCGGGTGGTGGTGGTGCGTTTGGTCCTATTGGCTGACCAAAGGGGGCGGGGCGTTGCTTACGTTCCCTCTCCCGATGTTCAGCATACGCCAAACGATCGCGATTGAGTTTCTTCAACTTTGCTTCTGTGGTGTCGAGTTCAAAGCGTTTTACCCGCGTGGTTAAATTAGCCATCAACGGTAGATATTGGTTATTGTGTATATGTAAAAGTAGGAAATCTCTACAATCTTTTATGATTGGTTGTATTTCCCCGATCAGTGTCTTTCTTTTAGCAATTATTCTCTCCATCATGCCTGCAGTACAAATCTCTAGGTAAATGTACCAGTCTGTACTAAAGACAAGATCTTTGGGAAAGGCCGTAAGTGTTTTTATTCGAATGCCGTCGGGTGAGATCTTTTCATCTATGTACGTTTGTTGGATGGCAATGTCTGCTGCATGAAAGAATTCATCTTTAGGTGCGTTTTCAAGTTTCAAGAACGTGGGTTTAAGGTCCACGGGTGGAACTGGCGATGTGGTGTCGGTGATGTTGGAATTCACATTCTCAGGAGTATGCGGGGTTCTTTTGAACTGGGCTAACAGGTCATCTCTGTGTATGGATCTATTTTCGATGAAATTCATGATGGGGCTGCTATCGGTGTTGGTTTTCGCCTGTTCACGGAACTGGCCAAGCTGAGCTTGTAGGAAAAAATAAAACGGGAAACCGAGAGCCCAATATAGTGCAGTATGTCAGAATAGTTTGATGAAATGATAAGGTGAGAAAGATTATACTCACAAACATGGGTTACCGTCCAGGTAACCACTATAGTTTGCCTGATGAAGCGGGCTTGACCTGCGAAACGCGTTGCATTTCCTTTGTGGGGTATCGTATAATAAAATTGTATATTTATATAACAACAGGACGTCTGTTTGTTTGTGGAGGCTAGCCCACCACTTCATACAAATTTTAAAAATTTTATGAATTTTTATCCTGCTGGCGCCTCTGTACAACACACAAATCCATTGCGTCCACTCCTGGTGGATGGGAGTGCTACCTCCTTTTCTCAACCCTACAGAGAGCGACTTCTTAGCCCTGAGTGAGGACAGGCTTAATCTCCTCACCTGCCTTTATAGTGGTTACCTGGACGGTAACCCATGTTTGTGAGTATAATCTTTCTCACCTTATCATTTCATCAAACTATTCTGACATACTGCACTATATTGGGCTCTCGGTTTCCCGTTTTATTTTTTCCTACAAGCTCAGCTTGGCCAGTTCCGTGAACAGGCGAAAACCAACACCGATAGCAGCCCCGTCATGAATTTCATCGAAAATAGATCCATACACAGAGATGACCTGTTAGCCCAGTTCAAAAGAACCCCGCATACTCCTGAGAATGTGAATCCCAACATCACCGACACCACATCGCCAGTTCCACCCGTGGACCTTAAACCCACGTTCTTGAAACTTGAAAACGCACCTAAAGATGAATTCTTTCATGCAGAAGACATTGCCATGCAACAAACGTACATAGATGAAAAGATCTCACCCGACGGCATTCGAATAAAAACACTTACGGCCTTTCCCAAAGATCTTGTCTTTAGTACAGACTGGTACATTTACCTAGAGATTTGTACTGCAGGCATGATGGAGAGAATAATTGCTAAAAGAAAGACACTGATCGGGGAAATACAACCAATCATAAAAGATTGTAGAGATTTCCTACTTTTACATATACACAATAACCAATATCTACCGTTGATGGCTAATTTAACCACGCGGGTAAAACGCTTTGAACTCGACACCACAGAAGCAAAGTTGAAGAAACTCAATCGCGATCGTTTGGCGTATGCTGAACATCGGGAGAGGGAACGTAAGCAACGCCCCGCCCCCTTTGGTCAGCCAATAGGACCAAACGCACCACCACCACCCGGCCCAATTTCACTACCACCACTAGTCCCACTCATGAGTTTGAATATCCCCCCACCACCTATCAGATATCCGCCATTCCCACCACCACCCCTCCCACCCACACCAATAGCCAAATCCCAAACATCATCGGCCCTCACCCCCCAGGACCAACACCCCCTTCCCACAGCTCACACGTCCAACACAGGCCCCCCACCACTCACACCCACACCCCAACCCATTATCCCCATCCCACCACCACGGAGAAACATTCCTGTCAAACCCACAAGCTTTCAGGGCATGCCTCCCCCCCTGAACTGCTTTGATATCACCAAGGTCTCCTCCACAACACCAAAGACCCAACGCACAAAACTGGATAAAAAAAGACCCACGGTCTCATCCCCACATGCTGGAACAAGCAGGAAAACCATTACTAAATACCAGTCCACCCTCAAATTCAATTTCATCCCGAATGGCCCACCGCCCACTCTATCCGAACCCCAAACTATCAAGGAGAATATAACTGCAGAATCTGGCAGACCACCCTCAGAAATCCCAGACACACCCACTTCCCTCTCTCAAATTAGCCTCTGTGACTCCGGATCAGAAACACTTAACTACACACTACATCCCGTGACACAGTCCCAGAACACCGAATCCCCAACCAACAACATACAAGGCTCCACAACACAAACCAATACCAATACCCAGTCGCCATCCAATGCAGACAACCCCCTCATCCCAGATTCCAATTCGGCCAATCAAACTTTGTCGCCTTCTTTTTTAGAGCTTCCCTCAGCTCTATCCCAGAACATACTAGCAACCCAGCTTCCGAACCCCAGGTCAGAAAAGGTTTTTCTCCAACCCACCAACAAAGCCAAACGACAGCTATCAGATACAGAAAAAGAGGAAGTAGAGGGAAAGGGAAAAGGAAAAAGAAACAAGTGCTAACCCCACTGACCCCCTCCCCACCCTCTACCAAATGCATTTTTAACTTATCAAACCACATTCTTACCACCCATGAAACCACATTACTTGAAAAAGGCCTTTCTTTTTGTCCCACCAATCAAATCAATAATTTTGAACTCTTCACAGATCTAAACACCTATATCCGCAAACTAACCTTGAAAAGACACTTCGCCATGAAAAACCTCAAACCCTCTGATAACACAGACCTCACCTCCCTCATCATCACAGCTAATGACGACATACCCACCACATCTGTCTCCCTGCCTGACCTCAATCTAGAGAGATACATCACGACTCAGTTAAAAGGAAGATCTAGATTCTACCCAGTAGCCTCCAAGGGCTGTTTCATAGAAACATTTTACTCTCTTATCCTAAAAGATTTACAGAATATATCAGATATCCAACCCATTTCCAAATCCAACCTCACAGACCAAGAATCCTCCGCCCTCAGAAGACTTCAATCCAATCCTAATTTAGTCATTAAACCGGCAGATAAAGGCGGAGGTATAGTAATTCTTAATCGTACTGACTATTTAGAGGAAGCGGCCAGGCTCCTCGACAACCCAAAACATTATGAGACATTAACCACCGACCCCCTCTTGGACCTCAATAATACCCTCAAATCATTTATCAATACAGCATTCATGTCAAACATAGTTACAAAAAATGAAAGAAATTTTATTATCAACACACAACCCACTACCCCCATTTTTTATTACTTACCAAAAATACACAAGAATCTCCAAAAACCACCAGGAAGACCTATTATCTCCGGGATGAATTCTATCACTTGCAACCTATCAAAATACCTAGACTAACACTTGCAACCACTTGTACGATCCCTTCCATCTTATCTCAAAGACTCCAAAGAGCTCATCCACCTTCTACACGATATCACCTGGCAGACCGATTACATTTGGCTTACATGCGACGTCACAGCTCTGTATACTAATATACCTCATCCTTATGGCCTCCAAGCCCTGCAATATGCCCTAGCCACCAACCCACTTATGCCCCCCGCGCAACAAACATTCCTTCTTCAATGCGCAGAATTCATACTCCATAACAACATCTTTACGTTCAACGACAAAATCTATCAGACCAGCGGGACGGCCATGGGGAGCTCATTTGCTCCCTCCTACGCTAACCCCCTAGGCACCCCAAACCTATGACGCCCCCCCCCCCCCCCCCCCAGGAGGAGGACGTTGGCGGCGTCCAAAGCGCGCCGCGGCAAAAATTGGGCGTGGCCACAGAATGCAGTGGGCGTGTCCATAACACAGTGGGTGTGGTCAATTAAACTTTCCTAGTGAGAGTGCAGCCCAAAGTCTGGTGGGGCCATGTTTTCTCCCCAGGTATGAGTAAAGTGACCCTAAAAAAGCAAGTAGGAAATGTCCCCCCCCCCAAACCCCCACACACACACACACACACACACACACACACACACACACATTAGCCAGTGTTCTCTCACACAAAATAGTGGTAGGTATTAGATTGTGAGCTCCCCTGAGAAAAGTCAGTAACATGACTACGTTCTCTGCAAAGTGCTGCAGAAGATGCCAGTGCTATATAAATACATAAGAATATGGTAGGACATTAGACTATGGTAGGATTAGATTGTAAGCTCCTCAGAGGATAGTCAGTGACATGACTACGTACTCTGAAGTACTGCTGAAGATGGCAGTACAATATAGTACAGTAGTATGGCAGCACGGTGGCGTAGTGGTTAGTGCTCTCGCCTTGCAGCACTGGGTCCCCGGTTCAAATCCCAGCCAGGTGAACATCTGCAAGGAGTTTGTATGTTCTCCCTGTGTCTGTGTGAGTTTCCTTAAGACACTCTGGTTTCCTCCTACATCCCAACAACATACAATACAGATAAGTTAATTGGCTTCCCCTAAAAATTGGCCCTAGACTACGATACTTACATACACATGACTATGGTAGGGATTAGATTGTGAGCCCCACTGTAGGACAGTTAGTGACAAGATAATATATACTCTGTACAGCGCTGCGTAATATGTTGGCGCTATATAAATAACTAGTATAAGTACAGTCAGTGGCGGCTCCAGGGTTTTTTGGGGGGGTGCTATGCAGGGGCTGGACCAATTTTTGTGGCTATAACCTGCAGCACGCGAAAAAAATGGGCATAGCAATGACCAGATGAGGGCAGAGCTAACTGTAATTTAAAGTGAACCCGAGGTGAGAGTGATATGGAGGCTGCCATATTTATTTCCTTTTAAAGGGACACTTAAGCCAAATAAAAAAAAATAGTTTTACTTACCTGGGGCTTCTACCAGCCCTCTGAAGCTGTCCGGTGCCTACATAGACTCGCTCCGATGCTCCTGGCCCTGCCGGCAGCCACTTCCGGTTTTGGCGACAGGAGCCGACAGGCCGGGAACGCGAGTGATTCTTCGCGATCCTGGCCATAATAGCACCCTCTATGCTGTTATAGCATATATCATATAACAGCATAGAAGGCGCTATTACGTCCAGGAATGCGAAGAATCACTCGCGTTCCCGGCCTGTCGGCTCCTGTCGCCGAACCCATAAGTGGCTGTCGGCAGGGCCAGGAGCATCAGAGCGAGTCTACATGGGCACCGGACAGCTTCATGGGGCTGGTAGAAGCTCCAGGTGAGTAAAACTCATTTTTTTTATTTGGCTTAAGTGACCCTTTAAACAATACTAGTTGCCTGGCAGCCCTGCTGATCTATTTGGCTGCAGTAGTGAACTGAATTACGCCAGAAACAAGCACGCAGCTAATCTTGTCAGTTCTGACAATATTGTCAGAAACCCCCGACCTGCTGCATGCTTGTTCAGGGTCTGTGGTTGAAAGAATTAGAGGCAGAGGACCAGCACGGCAGCCAGGCAACTGGTATTGCTTAAAATATTACTCTCATCTCGGGTTCCCTTTAAAAGTGCAACGCAAAGACAGTGGGCCCAAGTTTTGGTCACCCTTTCCCCAG
Organism: Hyperolius riggenbachi; assembly: GCF_040937935.1. NCBI lineage: Eukaryota > Metazoa > Chordata > Amphibia > Anura > Hyperoliidae > Hyperolius > Hyperolius riggenbachi. Next base: position 423,317,584 of record NC_090647.1, on the reverse strand, counting down.
AAAATTCACATAATTGTGCAGGTTTTCTCAAGAAAATACACGTGATGTAAACAGATTTGATCAGAAATACAAGCAATAATGTCAGCACAGATTTGATCAGAAATACGAGCAATAATGTCAGCAGATTTGATCAGAAATACATGCAATAATGTCAGCAGATTTGATAAGAAATACGAGCAATAATGTCAGCAGATTTGATCAGAAATACGTGCAATAATGTCAGCAGATTTGATCAGAAATCCGAGCAATAATGTCAGCAGATTTGATCAGAAATACGTGCAATAATGTCAGCAGATTTGATCAGAAATCCGAGCAATAATGTCAGCAGATTTGATCAGAAATACGTGCAATAATGTCAGCAGATTTGATCAGAAATACGAGCAATAATGTCAGCAGATTTGATCAGAAATACGTGCAATAATGTCAGCAGATTTGATCAGAAATACATGCAATAATGTCAGCAGATTTGATCAGAAATACGAGCAATAATGTCAGCAGATTTGATCAGAAATACGAGCCATAAGGTCAGCAGATTTGACCACAAATACGAGCAATAATGTCAGTAGATTTGATCAGAAATACGTGCAATAATGTCAGCAGATTTGATCAGAAATACGAGCAATAATGTCAGACTTGATCAGAAATACGTGCAATAATGTCAGCAGATTTGATCAGAAATACATGCAATAATGTCAGCAGATTTGATCAGAAATACGAGCCATAATGTCAGCAGATTTGACCACAAATACGAGCAATAATGACAGCAGATTTGACCACAAATACGAGCCATAATGTCAGCAGCAGATTTGACCACAAATACGAGCAATCATGTCAGCAGATTTGACCACAAATACGAGCAATAATGACAGCAGATTTGACCACAAATACGAGCAATAATGTCAGCAGATTTGACCACAAATATGAGCAATCATGTCAGCAGCAGATTTGACCACAAATACGAGCAATCATGTCAGCAGATTTGACCACAAATACGAGCAATAATGTCAGCAGATTTGACCACAAATACGAGCAATCATGTCAGCAGCAGATTTGACCACAAATACGAGCAATAATGACAGCAGATTTGACCAGAAATAAGAGCAATAATGACAGCAGATTTGTCCAGAAATAAGAGCAATAATGACAGCAGATTTGTCCAGAAATAAGAGCAATAATCATGTCAGCAGACTAGAGTAGACTTAACTAGAAATACATTACCTCGTGTCCTCGTCCCTCGTCCACCGCAAGTCAAGAGGGAAACTCTGCATGCCGGCGCCGCGGCGTGGTCTAGTGACGTCACTAACTAGACCACACCAGCGGCATGCAGAGATCAGGATGACGTCCCTGCCGGCGGCTGCCACTCTGCTGTAGGGCGGGGGGACCCTCCGTGTGTGTGCGGTTTGCCGCACCCCAAGCTCTCACCCCCCCCCCCCCCCCCGCAAAAAAAATAATTTTAAAAAATGTAAAAGAATTTAAAAAAAATAAAAATAAAGGAAAAATAAATTTACTACATTTACTATAGGTGGCCGCCCCCCCCCCCCCCCCCGAGGACCCGCCCAAACGGGTCGGGTTCTCATTCCCTCCTCAATATGGCTGCCACAGATTGCCGCGGCTGCGCAGTCTGCATAGATGTGATTGCGGCTGCGCAGCTCTAGGTCCTCCTCCCGATGCGTCCGATGTATGCACGCAAATTGATAACGCGGCAGGAAGAAGCCCGAGAGCTGTGCAGGTGCAATCGCGTCTGTGCGGACTGCGCAGCCGTGGCAATCTGTGGCAGCCATATTGAGTGGGGAATGAGAACCCGACCTGTTCGGAGGGGTCGGGACCTGACCGGGGCCGGTATTACTGCGGGAGCCATGGGGGAATGAACGGGAGGGCGCGGATGGCGTCCTCCATGGATCTGGATTATGAAAAGGTATTTAACTTTTTTTCACACTTGTGGCCTCAGAAGCTCTTTAAATATTGTTTCCTGCTATCTTTTTAACATATCCTGCAAATTTGGTGTTGCTAGGATGTAAGGGGCCTTTGGTATTAACTGCTAAAGTCAGCGGGTGATGATAACCAACCAGAATTATAGGGGTGCAAAAGTGCTGAATTCTGCCATAGGCTTCCATTAGGCTCCCTATTTCACTTTCAAAAATCTCAAATCTTTTCAAAGGGCAATTGCTCAGCAGTGGCAAATTTTCTAGCATTGTAGGAACTGTTAGGGGGATTATAACTGGTGAGTTTCGGGCCCCTAGGCCGAAGAGGTCATATCCTCGGGTCACAAAAACCTGTTTATTTGGGCAATTTCAATGGTAGGGTTTCTGAAGTACATAAATCGCAGCCATGGCCGTTAGCAACGTCTGAATTTCACAAAATGTCTCATGCAGGTAGAAGACATATTGTTAGACTTGGATTCCAAAGATGGGGTCCCTACATCTCTGCAAACTAGAGTTACAGGGGTGCAAAAGTAGTAAAATCTCCCATAGGCTTTTATTGGCTCCCTATTTCACTTTCCAAAATCTCACACCTTTTCAAAAGGCAATTGCTCAGCAGGGGCAAATTTTCTAGCATTTTAGGAACTGTTAGGGGGATCATAACTGGTGAGTTTCGGGCCCCTAGGCCGAAGAGGTCATAGCCTAGGGTCACAAAAACCTGTATGTATGTATGTATGTATGTATGTATGTATGTATGTATGTATGTATGTATGTAATATATATATTTATTATTTTTATGTGCTGAGTATGGGAAATAAATGAAAAAAAAATGACATGGGGTTCCCCCTCCCGAGCCTCTGTAACCCCTTGTGCAAGCTGGGATAGCCAGAATGCGGAGCCCCGGCCGACTGGGGCTTCGCACCCTGAGCTATACCAGCCCGCATGGTCCATGGTATGGGGGGCTCCGGGGGTGGAGGGGCAGCCAAGCCTTCCCCTCCCCCCCCCCCGGAGCCCTTGTCCAATCCATGACTCCCGGGGGGGGGGGGGTCATGGTGGCATCTGGGAGTCCCCTTTAAGAAGGGGACCCCAGATGCCCACCCTCTCCCAGGAGAAATGAGTATAGAGGTACAAAGTACCCCTTACCCATTTCCACAAAGGGTTAAATGAAATAAAAACACAACCACGAAAAAAGTCCTTTAATTTTCTTAATTAACCAGAAATACTTACCTGTACCTTTAAAAAAAATTCCCACGGCAATATCCTCGGTAAATGATCCAACGAACTGTATCCTCTTATGTTGCGATCTTCTATTAAGTTGATTGAAGATCTCCGAAGCCCCCCACCCATATAGCAGAGAATGCGTCCAAAAGTCCTTTTGGACGCATAGCTGCTAGCTCCCGCTGTCTCTCCCCACCTGCCTGCCTGCACCTGTGAACCCCCACCTAGGCTGGCACCCAGTGCACCCATGAGTGCACTGGGTGCCAGCCTAGGTGGGGGTTGACAGGTGCAGGCAGGTGGGGAGAGACAGCAGCGGGGACACATTCTCTGCTATACTAACGGCTCCTGAATGAGCCGGATCTTTTTAATCTTTTTAATAAATCAGTTCTTTTATGAATCGACTTTTTTTTTTAAATCGATTTTCTCAAAAACTATAAGGTCTTTTTGAAAAATGTTTTTTTCCTCTTGTTCCCACTGTTCTTCTTAACATTCCCAGTAATTTTGGTGTTGCTAGCTTTTAAAGGGGCTTTGCAATTAACCATTAAAGTCGGCGGGGGTATATTTTCCCACGGTCAGAAGGAGAATTTACATAGAAACTTTAAAATTGATTTTCTCAAAAACTATAAGATCTTTTTGGAATTTTTTTTCCTCTTATTCCCACTGTTCTTCTTAACATTTTCTGCAAGTTTGGTGTTTCTAGCTTTTAAAGCGGCTTTGCTATTAACTGCTAAAGTCGGCGGGCGCTTAATTTTCCCACGGTCAGAAGGAGTTACTTTAAAATTGATTTTCTCAAAAACTATAAGGTATTTTTTTTTTAAAAAATGTCCCCTCTTGTAGTCACTGAAAGATCTCAGCTGTTGGACACCTTGAAACATCTTTTCCATCACTTTTGTGGCCAGCATAATTTTTTTCTATTTTTCAAAGTTCGCCTCCCCATTGAAGTCTATTGCGGAGGTTCGGCCCATCACTAATAGACAGAGCACGCACTCAAGTCTCAACATGTAGACAGATCAACCTGAAAAGGCTTGGGTTGACTACAGGAATGTCTATGATTCAATGGAACACACGTGGATCTGCAAATGCCTGTCACTATACAAAGTCAAAAGAACAAAAATATTGCAAACAATATTACCTCAAGATCATTTTCAAAGTTTTCAATAATAAATATATTTTATCTATAGATTTAATATCCACACTGGTCCCTCATTCTTTTGGTGCATTGGCAAGGTTTATCTGCTTTCCTAGACCACAAACTTCATTTTAAAGTGACAGTTAAGGTGTCTGAGTGAAACCATTAAAACCCCCAGGGTCATTACTGCTACACCACTAGAGAACTTCCAGGGACACTACTTGAAGCATAATCAACTATATTACCAGGGACATTAATATCTACTTCAGGACAATATAATCCATACATACAGCCACTTCAGCGCCGAACTCCATACAATTATTGAACTACAAAGCTAAAGGACTTGGAAGGTGGGAATTCAATGTTTCCTTCTTTGCTCCTCTGCTATTTTGTTATGTCTGATGTATTCTTAGATTTCCATTCTTTTCTTGATTTGTTTTTATCACTTTGGTCACAACTAAATAATGCTACATGGTGGCTATATTTTTTTATACTGTAGATCTAATATAGAGTTAATACGATTTCATGCAACCTTGCAACTAGGATGAAAAATGTTAAATTACGGTATATCCACAGTGAACTATATCCCTAGATATTTACTTGCCTTGGTTGGTGTTTCGTACATGTTTCAAAGGTTATGCAGCCCATATCAGAAGAGTAAGACATCTGTTTCTGTACCGGTTTCTTATATTTTGTCTAAAACAAATTTAATAAAATAAGTGTGAAGAAAAATGATTAAAGGTGGTGGAATAACCTCCAAAGAAGACCATGGTGTAGATAAATTTATCTTAACCACTTAAGGACCACGGGCTTAAACCCCCCTAAAGACCAGGCCATTTGTTGCTAATCAGGCCACTGCAGCTTTAAAGCCTCACTACAGGGCAGTGCAACTAAGCACACAAATGATTCCCCCTCCTTTTTCTGCCGACCAACAGAGCTCTCTGTTGATGGGCAATGATCACTCCCAGGATTTTATTTATTTTTTAATCTTTAGGTCATTCAATCACTGATTGGCTGTCATAGGCTTCAGCCTATGCCAGTGGATCACCCCTGAGCATGCCAGGGGGACAGCCGTGTCAAACGGCTGTCCCCAGTACAGCGCTATACAGAGTAAATAGATGACGATTGCCACTGGGAGGCTGATATCGGAGCTCCAAAGTGGGGATGCGCGCGCATCAGAGTGCCTAATCCCCCGCCCCAGGACTTTACACCGATTGCCGATAGGTGGTCCTGGGGCATGCCCATTGACATGACGCGGTTGGCAAGAAGTTAATTAGACATAATGACAATGTCCTTCTTGGGACAATACAAGTGTCACATTAAAGCTGTATACAGATGGATGCACTCTGACCTGAGCTTTATTGGGACACTTATTTTGACCTGAAGAAGCAGGTTTAAAAGTAATTTGTGCATAAAGTTTGGTAAATGTTAAAAAAATATAGGCACAAAAACACCAACAGATTGTGTGCTTCAGGACCAACAAGATGCAAATCCTTAGCAGTTAGCTGTTTCACACAGAAGCTTCAAGTGAATGGGAGTATTTATACCAGGCTCTTACCAGTGTTTGCGTGAACGCGATGTTCCGATCTCGATTTTCCTCATGGCAATCCTGGACACTAAATGTAGCAAAACTAATACAGAATAGCAAAACTAATATTTACAAGCAACCAACAATGGCAAAACAAACAAAAAAAGAAAAAAAAAATTCACAGTCATGTTAAATAAAATGATGCACTTTAAGTAAAAATGTATTTCTCTTTCCCCCGCCCCACCAAGTCATGCCAAAGCACAAAGTAATTTGGTCCCGCAATTAACCTTAGTCAATAAAGCTTTTATGCAAAGTGACTAAGTGATTTGACATCAAACCTTCAAAAATGATATGGCTACCAACATGTATTTGAAAACCTATTTAAAAATCAATTACCTCATTTGATAGTTGGCAACTTTGCATAGCGCTTCAACATCAATGTCTAGGAAAGGTGCAGTGGTCTAAAGCCAAACTAATTTTCTTACTGTACTTTAATACTTGTCTTGTTTATCCAACCACAACAAGCATGAAATGAAAGGAATCTACTTGCAAATCCGTTAGCATATTTTACGTTGGCACTTCTCAATTTAATGCAGTTTTCCAACAAATATTAGAAACAACATTTCTGACTTATTTAATCTGCAATAAGCTTTGCTGAATACATAGTTGTATTATCCTTTCGTGTTCAAAGCAGTACTTTAGCAGCATTAAAATGCTACAAGTCTGAAAGGATGAATAATTAGAATTATAATCTTTGAGCAGGATTAGGTTTTAGAACTATAGACTCACAATAACGTCTGTATTATCCCCAACGTATTTTAAAATCTCTTTTGTTTTGAAAAGAGAAAATGACACATTTTGTAAAGACAAGTTGAACTGCAACTCAACTGGGCATGGAAGCCCAGGCAGTGAGATAGCAAAACAAACTGGTAAAATGCAGTCGGGAATATTAGTCTGTCAGAAGCAGAAATAAGAATGTTTCACAATTAAATTATTCAACAGGATCACAAAAAGACAAGGCTGCCTGCATAATGAGCAATAATACAGAAACGTTGCATTTGTTTAATTGTAAAGCAGAGGGACACCAAGAGCCCCAATAGTGTAATTCGTCTTGGGGACAACAAAATAAATGAGAAGTTAAAATTATACTCACAAACCAGGGTTACCAATAGGCAACCACTGTATAGGCAGGTGGGGAGAACAATCCTGACCCCACTCAGGAAAAAAAAGTCGCTCTCTGTAGACAGGAAGATAGGGTAACAACCCTCCACCCAGGGTGGACTCAATGTAGTGTACAAGATACAGAGGCGCCAAAAGAATAAAAGGTAATTAAATGAACTTAAAAAACCAACTGGTTAAACAGAGGAGGCAGCGGTGGTCTTACCCCCTCCAAACAGACACAGGCAAGGACTGCGATTCAGACAGTCAACAATTTATTCGGAACTCCAAAAAACAATGCAACGCGTTTCACGGGCCATACATCCCGCTTCCTCAGGCAAAATACAGTAGGAGTCACAGCATCTGTATTATATCAGCGAGCTCGGCGCCTCTGGGAAGCGGGATGTATGGCCCGTGAAACGCGTTGCATTGTTTTTTGGAGTTCCGAATAAATTGTTGACTGTCTGAATCGCAGTCCTTGCCTGTGTCTGTTTGGAGGGGGTAAGACCACCGCTGCCTCCTCTGTTTAACCAGTTGGTTTTTTAAGTTCATTTAATTACCTTTTATTCTTTTGGCGCCTCTGTATCTTGTACACTAATTTGTTTAATTGTGATCCACTAACATATGCAGGAATAATGGATCTGTAACGATCGGTGGGAGCAGAGAGTATCTGATTACCGGTGATCTGCAGTATCACCGGAAATACAGATATATACCAGATTATAAGTGAACTGCAGTCTCACCGATAATCCGATATACAAACTAACCTCTGATCACCCGAGTAGAGTGTAGTGTTTGGTGTAACTGTAACACTAAGAGGACAAGGCCTCAATGCAGTAAGGAGTACTGCACAGATTCCTTCCGCAGACCTGAGCTCTCCAAGACGGGAGGAGTCAGTCTGACAGTAGGAAGGGATATCTGAAAGTGACCCTCAGGAGGAAGGATCGCTAACAGAGCGAGGAACCGCCTCTAACGGTAAGGTCGGTTCTCGAGGTCGGACAAGCTAGGTCGTACACACACGGACAGATAAAGTACAGGATCAGGAGGCAAAGGCAGAGTCAAAGTACAGGCAGGGTTCAGCAACGGGGTATCAGAAATATCGGGGGTACAAAATCAGGAGGCAGAAGCAGAGTCAAGGAACGAGCCGGGGTTCGGCAACAGAGTATCAGAAATATCGAGGTGCAAGATCAGAGTTCAGGAGGATAGTCAAGGCAGGCAAAAGTCATAACAGATAATCACAATCAAACTAGTACTTTAGCTATCAACAGAATCTAGCTTAGTGTAGGATTACAGCTCCAGCTGGTCCCGGCACACTAACGGATCTGACTACGGATCTGGGTGCTCCCACATATGTGAACGCAACGCCAGACAAGGAGCAAGTGAACAACCAGCAGTATATATACTCTAGGACCTTTCCAGGACCTCCCTAATTGCTGGTCCAATGGGAGCAGTGGAATTTGTCAGCTGACCCAGCTGGTCAGCCGACACCCTTCTAACTGCTATTTAAACTCTGCCTCTGTGCTCGCGCGCGTGTAAGTCTAAATCTTGGTGGACTATCAGTCCCAGCCACACCAGTACTGTTTTGCAATGTATCTAATGCGGGTGTCGCCTCTGATGTGGATTCCGCCGTTACCAATGCGGATTCCGCCGCACTGCCCATGCGGCATGCAGCGTTTTTTCCGCGTTGTGACGCCATGCTGGACGCGGAAACAGCCGCCTCACCTCGAGAGACGGCGGCTTTTCCGCGTTTCCTCACAGGATCCCTCAAACTTCCCCCAAGCATCAAGCAACGCTAAAAAATTTAAATATTTACCTATCTATCCAGGATACCAGAGCTGAAAGAAAGTAAAAATGGGGGGGGGGGGCAGGTATGTAGTAG